>NC_081848.1:49286628-49375207 GCF_963259705.1 Myotis daubentonii
GAAGAACCCATTGTGGCCCTCGAGTCAAAAAGTTTGCCCACCCCTAGCCTAGAGGCACAGTGAAAAAGGACTTCAACTGCATCAGTATAGAACTTCATCTCCTTAAGAGAAAAAGCAGAGGCTTCAGGTTGACAAATGGTGTGGAAATATAAAGGAACTAACTATTGTTCACACCATCTGTAGTCATGTACAAAACATGATCAAGGGTGTTACACTGGGCTTCTGTTACAAGATGAGGCCTGTGTAAGCTCACTTCCCCACCAACATTGTTATTCAGGAGAATGGTTCTCTTGTTGAAATCAGAAATATCTTATGCAAAAAATGTATCCACAGGGTTCGGATGAGGTCAGGCATCGCCTGTTTAGCATCTCAAGCCCCCCCCCCCGAAAAAATGAGTTAATTCTTGAGGAAATGACATTGAACTTGTATCAACTTCAGCTGCTTTGATTCAGCAAACCACAACAGTTAAAAACAAGGATATCAGAAAAGTTTTGGATGATATCTATGCTTCTGAAAAATGAACAGTTTAGTAGGCTGATGAGTAAGATCTAAGTTATCCAGTTACAGAAACAGCAAGATGAGAGATGACTCCTCAGACTTATTTGTGATATTTTAAAGATGCAATAAGAGCTGTGTATGCATTTGGGGAAGCAGGGGGACATGCGATCTTGCCAGTGAGGGGGAAAAGAGAAGACAAAAGAAAGAATTATAAAGGAAATGGAGGAAGAAAGAGAGAAGGAAGAGAAATTGAGGAATTATGGCAGGAATTAAAAAATGTTGGTAGTGCTTATCTCTGGTTGAAGAGATTACAAGTAATCATATTCTTTATATACTTTTCTGTATTTCTGAGATCTTCTAAAAATTAGAGATGTGCTTTCCTTTTCATCAGATGGGGAAAAAACATGCTGTTTTGAAAATATATTTAATGGTATTTTGGATAAAGTCTAAGTCCTTCATTACTTGATTCCTTCCACTTCCTATATCTCTCATAACCTCTCATTTCTGTACCTCTGCACAAGTAGCTATATCCCCAGTCACCTTCACCTGGCTAATTCTTACCCATCCTTCAAAACCACTCACAGGTACTATCTCTTCTGGAAAGTCTTCTTAGACCACACCCTGCGCTCTCCAAACCCACTGTACCAATCTAGGTTAAATACCCCTTCTACATTCATCTTTATTTATTTATTTATTTATTTTAAACCTCATCTGAGGATATTTTTCCACTGATTTTTATAGAGAGTGGAAAGGGAAAGACAGAGAGAAATGTCGATGTGAGAGAAACATATCGATTGGTTGCCTCTTGCACGAGCTCCAACCAGGGGGAGCCTGCAACAGAGGTACCTGCCCCTGACCAGAATCAAATCCGGGACCCTTCGGTCCACAGGCTGACACCCTATCCACTGAGCCAAACCAGCTAGGGCTACATTCACCTTTAGAATCTGGTGTACACATATGGCACTTGCCACAGTAAGTTCAATAATTAAAGTATTCGAGGCTTCTTTCCCTCTTTCACTGAGATAAAACACTTGTTTTCCTACCCCAGCATCTAACACAGTACCTGACACATAGTTGGAGATCAAAAAAAAGTTGTTCAAATGGCTTCAAAGTCATATTATTTCTATTCTATTATGTTGCCTCTCTAGACAAGTATAAAAGTTGGTAAAGTGAATGCATAAAGTCTGGGAGTATTCAAAGTGAAACAGAATGCCATCATTCTTGTTCCTTCAATCATTTATTCACCAAATATTTATTTAGTACCTCATACACGTCACACATTGGGAACACAAAGGATTTCTTCTCTCATGACACTTTGGGGTGGGGAGAGGAGAAGCCAAACATTGGCTCCATACGCAAAGCTACTAAATAAACACTAGTGACTTATCTCTAACATTAAGAAATACATTTGGAGTGAAGGCGGAGGGGCAGGGGGGTTAAGAGATCAACCAAAGGACTTGTATATATGCATATAAGCATAGCCAATGGACACAGAAATTGTAGGGGGAGTGAGGGCATGTGCTAGGGGAGCAGCCGGGGAGAGGTCAATGGGGGAAAAGAGAGACATATGTAATAATTTAAACAATAAATAATTTAAATTAAAAATGAATAAATAAATGTCAAAAAAAGAAATACATTTGATATAGACCATATAATGAAAGACAGCATCCTGTTTAGAAAGGTAAAAGATTTTGAATTAGATATGAGATTAGGTTACTTGAAGACAGCAATTTTCAATCGTTTTTTCTGGCTCCCACATACATGGGCATATCCAGATTTATGCATTCTTTCCACAACATGCTAAATAACTCTACTAATGAACATGACATGAAGCTTCATAGTGCTTGCCAGTTACACTATCTCTTCTTAAAAAAAAAAAAGCCAAAGCAGTTCTTTACGACTTGCAAAGCCAGAACTTCAAGAGAAACCAATCCTAATTTTCCTGGCCACAATGATTAGACCCGGGAGGACCACCTGAAGGCTGCCTTCTATGGTCTCTCTATATTGGAGAATGTAGCAGAGACTCCTGGCTGCCCACCCAATATCTATTTTTCCTTTTTTCCCCTACTAGGAGATTTTATTGGGGATGGCAATATGCCCAGCTCAAAAACAAACAAACAAAGCCTACTAAATTTTTCTCTCTCTCTTTTAGTCAGGTATAGTTATATACTAGTTCTGGTCAAAGAGATACAAATGGAAGTCATTAGGAGCACTTCTGAGAAAGCTCTTTTTTTCACATTTTCTATTTAAATTTATTGAGGTAATATTGGTTAATAATATTATTTAAGTTTCAGGAGTAAAACTTTATAATCCATCATCTATATATACCATTATGCGTTCACCACCCAAAGTCTAGTCATCATATATTTGACCCCCTTTATTCTCTATTTTCCGCCACCCTCTTTCCCCTCTGGTAACCACCATACTGTTCACTGTGTCTATGAGTTTGTTTGTTGTTTTTTTGTTTCACATACCACATACAAGTAAAATCATATGGTTCTTGTCCTTTTTCATCTGACTTACTTCACTTAGCATGATACTCAAGATTCATCCATGTCACTGCAAATGGCAATATTTCATCTTTTCATGGCTGAGTAGGTTATACTATATATGTATACTCTTTAAAAAATAAATAAATAAATAAAGGTGTCACAAATTTTGGACTTAATTATCAGTACCAAATTGCCAGGCCCTCTCCAAATTCTAAACATTTTCTGATATGCAATTAAACAGATAGGCTCATTAAACATTTACGAGAAATTGACAAGAATGGGTATGCATTGCTTGTTTAAACTGTGGTGGGTAGAGGGAAAACAGAGAGAAGGAAATCCAAGACCATGTGACTTCCACAGATCCAAGAATAACTAGGGACAGTCCTGTTTATATATGGGGCTTCCTCTAGTCTAAGAGCTTTCCTCCCACTGTCCCTTTCATCTGTAATTTCTGAAAGACAGTCTTTCCAGCTAGGCCTTTAGGCTAGTTTTAGTTTCTCTCATAAAGCAAACTGCTTCCTATAGGTTCCATGAGAATATTAGAAAGTATATGAATATGAGGGTAGATGTAAGCAAAACTGTGTAGGAGAACCTAAAGAACCAGATAAATTCATTGAAGGACAATGCTAATGTCATAGACTAAGGTCTAGAAGAGGAATAAAATCTGACATCAGAGCTTTGAAATTAATTGAGCTAAAACAGTGTCCACATGAGAATGACAAAAGAAATAAAGATTTTTAAGAGGATTAAAAAAATCATCAGGCAAGGAAAACAAAAGAAAAAATAAACAAATGGGACTAAATCAAACTAAAAAGTTTTTGCACAGCAAAGGAAACCATCAACAAAACACAACCTACTGAATGAGAGAAGATATTTACCAATAATACATCTGATTAGGTGTTAATATCCAAAATATAGGGTGGGGCAAAAATAGATTTACAGTTGTGAGCTAATATGCTAAGTGTCCAACCGTTTGTTTGACCGTTCGACTGGTAGCTATGATGTGCACTGACCACCAGGGGGCAGATGCTCAATGCAAAGGCATGGAAACATAAAACAAACTGATGAATCTCAAAGGGAAGGGAGGAGGGGGAAGGGGAGGGCTGGAAGACATTAACAAAAGATCTTGCATGCAGGCTAGAGGCCCAGTACATGGATTTGTGCACTGGTGGGGCCCCTTGGCCAGGCCTGCGCCCTCTCACAAGCCCTCTCACAATCCGGGACCCCTCAGGGGATGTCAAACTGCCGGTTTCGGCCCAATCCCCATAGGCCAGGCCGAGGGACTCCACCAGTGCACGAATCCATGCGCTAGGCCAGTTTCGGCCTGATCCCCACAGACCAAGCCAAGGGACCCCACCCATGCACCGGGCCTCTAGTATTTGATATGTTGTTCTCAGCTGCATTCACATATCCTTTCTTGAATGGAAGAGAAAGCAATGCCATTTTAGTTAATGCTTTGTTCAGTTGGAAGGAAGAGACTTGCTTTGATAGCTTTAAACCCTGAATTCTTATTTCAAGCAGCTCTGCTTTTGGTGCTCCGTGTTAGGGTATGTCTTTACACTCTTGGCTATGCATGTTATTGTGAATTATATTCTTCCATTGACCCAAAGGACAGAGTTTTAATTTAGTTCCATTAGTTATCATCAGCATTCATTAGGCTAGAATATATTTTCTTTCCTTATATAACATAAAAATGTCCAGAGGTAGGTGATTTGGTGCTGGTGTTGCAATTTTGTGATTTTATTAAAGACTAGGCTCTAATTTTCTATACCTCCATTTATGGGATGTCCCCTTATTTTCGTGTTCTTATTCTAGGCAGAAAGAAGGGGAAAGGAGGAGAGGGTTAAAAATGTGACTGCATCTTCCTCCTTTTAAAAAGAGCCTTTCTGCTTCTTGTTGGAAAATTGGAAAGCCACATGCAAAAGAATGAAACTAGACTGCTCTCTGACACCATACACAAAAATTAACTCAAAATAGATTAAAGATTTGAATACAAGACTCAAAACAATATAATACATAGAAGAAAACATAGGTACTAAACTTATGGACCTTGGTCTCAGAGGGGGTTTTGTGAACGTGACCTCAAAGTCCAGGGAAATAAAAGCAAAAATAAATGAATGGGGCTGTATTAAATTAAAAAGCTTCTGGACAGCAAAAGAAAGTATCAACAAAACAAAGAGGCACCCAACCAAATGGGAGAAGATAGTTGCAAACAATACCTCCAATAAAGGGATACTATCCAAAAATATATGAAGAACTCAAAAATATATGTTGAACTCATGTTGAGTTCAACAACAAGGAAGAAGCAATTCAATTAAAAAATGGGCAGAGGACCTGAACAGACACTTTTCCTAGCAGACATACAGATGGCTGACAGACATATTAAAAGGTGCTCAACTTCACTGGTTATAAGGGAAATGCAAATCAAAACCAGGAGACACCACCTCACACCTGTTAGAGTAGCTATGATCAATAATAACAAGTGTTATAGAGAATATAGAAAAAAGGGAAGCCTTGTACACTGCTGATGGGAATGCAAACTGGTATAGTCTTTATGTAAACAGTATGGAGGCTCCTCAAAAAATGAAGAACAGAGCTATCATATGACTCAGCAGTCCCTCTTCTAGAGATCTACCTGAAAAAAATAAAAACTACTTATTTGGCCTGGCCAGCATGGCTCAGTGGTTGAGCATCGACCTATGAACCAGGAGGTCACGGTTTGATTCCCAGTCAGGGCACATGCCCGGGTTGCAGCTCAATCCTCAGAGGGGGTGTGCATGAGGCAGCCAATCAATGATTCTCTCTCACCATTGATGTTTCTCTCTCCCTCTCCCTTCCTCTCTGAAATCAATAAAAAATATTTTTAAAAAGCACTACCTATTTGTAAAGACATATGTACCTTTTCTTTCTGTGCAGCATTAATTCACAATAGCCAAGATGTGGAAACAACTGAAGTATCATTCGTTGGATGACTGACCAGAGAAGTGGTACATATACAGTATATAAGAAACTCCACGACTTAACACCTCTAAAAACAAACAATCTGATTTAAAAATGAGCAGAAAACCTAAATAGACATTTCTCCAAAAAAAACATGCAGATGGCCAACAGACATAAAAAGCTCAACGTCACTAATCATCAGAGAAATGCAAATTAAAACCATAATGAGATACACTCATACCCGTCAAGATGGTTATCATCAATAAATCAACCAATAAAAAGTGTTGGTAAGAACAGGAAGAAAACGGAACCCTCATGGTGGGAATGCAGATTGATGTATGCACCCCTATTTTCACTGCAGCATTACTTACAATAGCCAAGATATGGGAGCAACCCAAGCGTCCATCAATAGATGAATAGATAAAAAAAAAAAAAAAAGATGCAGTATACATATGTACAAGGGACTTAGCCATAAAAAAGAATGAAATCTTGCCATGTGGAACAACATGGATGAACCTAATGGGTATTATGCTAAGTGAAATAAGTGAGACAGAGAAAGACAAATACCAACGATTTACAAAACAGAAACAAACTCACAGAGAGAACAAACTGATTGTCACCAGATGGGAGAGGAGCTGGGGAAATGGGTGAAGAAGGGGAAAAGGATTTAAGAAGTATAAATTGCCAGTTATAAAAATAGTCACAGGGATTGGGAACCAAGATGGCGGCATAGGTTAACGTCGGAGATTGCTGCCTCGAACAACCAATTCAAGGGTACACCTAAAAGACGGAACGGACATCATCCAGAACCACAGGAAGGCTGGCTGAGTGGAAATTCTACAACTAGGAGGAAAGAGAATATCATACGCAGACTCAGAGGAGGCACAGTGCTGAAGTGAAATACTCAGGTGCGGAGTGCGCGCGCGAAGCGGGCTGGCGGTGGAGGGCACGGTTGTTGTTTTCAATCGGGAGGGAGTTTCAGACTCTGAGCTCCAGATCCAGGCGAGTCTCTAGGGACCCAGACTCAAACGGGAGAAGCGGGACTGTCTGGCTTCGGTCGGAACTCAAAGGCAGCTTTCTCTCCGAGGTTTGCAGGGGTTGCTGGGACTCTGTGAGGCAGAGCCCCTAGGGACGGAACTGAGAGCAGCCATAACTGCTCGCTCCGCCTGCCCTGTTTGATCCCGTGCAACTGCGACCCGCCCCGCCCAAGCCCTGCACAGAGCCATTTGCCACATAGCCTCAGGCAAAGGCTAGATTAGCACCTCCCCAGAGGACAGAAGTTTTCCCACTGCAGACATAGCTGACTCTCACACCCAGTTGGCCTGGAGGTCAAATCCCCCCAGTATTAACTACAACAATCAAGGCTTAACTACAGCAAGACTGCATACAAAGACCACTAGGGGGTGCACCAAGAAAGCATTAAAAAAAATGCGGAGACAAAGAAACAGGACAAAATTGTCAATGGAAGATATAGAGTTCAGAACCACACTTTTAAGGTCTCTCAAGAACTGTCTAGAAGCTGCCGATAAACTTAATGAGATCTACAAGAAATCTAATGAGACCCTCGATGTTATGATAAAGAACCAACTAGAAATTAAGCATACACTGACTGAAATAAAGAATACTTTACAGACTCCCAACAGCAGACCAGAGGAGCGCAAGAATCAAGTCAAAGATCTGAAATGCGAAGAAGCAAAAAACACCCAATCAGAAAAGCAAAATGAAAAAAGAGTCCGAAAATACGAAGATAGTGTAAGGAGCCTCTGGGACAGCTTCAAGTGTACCAACATCAGAATTATAGGGGTGCCAGAAGATGAGAGAGAGCAAGATATTGAAAACCTATTTGAAGAAATAATGACAGAAAACTTCCCCCACCTGGTGAAAGAAATAGACTTACAGGTCCAGGAAGCGCAGAGAACCCCAAACAAATGGAACCCAAAGAGGACCACACCAAGACACATCATAATTAAAATGCCAAGAGCAAAAGACAAAGAGAGAATCTTAAAAGCAGCAAGAGAAAGAAACCCAGTTACCTACAAGGGAATACCCATACGACTGTCAGCTGATTTCTCAACAGAAACTTTGCAGGCCAGAAGGGAATGGCAAGAAATATTCAAAGTGATGAATAGCAAGAACCTACAACCAAGATTACTTTATCCAGCAAAGCTATCATTCAGAATGGAAGGTCAGATAAAGAGCTTCACAGATAAGGAAAAGCTAAAGGAGTTCATCACCACCAAACCAGGATTATATGAAATGCTGAAAGGTATCCTTTAAGAAGAGGAAGAGGAAGAAAAAGGTAAAGATACAAATTATGAACAACAAACATGCATCTATCAACAAGTGAATCTAAGAATCAAGTGAATAAATAATCTGGTGATCATAATAGAATCAGGGACATAGAAAGGGAATGGACTGACTATTCTTGGGGGGGAAAGGGGTGTGGGAGATGCGGGAAGAGACTGGACAAAAATCGTGCACCTATGGATGAGGACAGTGGGTGGGAACTGGGAAGAGGGGAGTTATGGGGGAGAAAAAGAGGAACAAATGTAATAATCTGAACAATAAAGATTTAATTTAAAAAAAAAGTCACAGGGATGTACTAGTAAAGTACGCATAGGGAATGAATATTGTCAATAATACTGAAATAACTATATATGGGTTGGTCACTTCATAAGGCATATAAATGTCTAATCACTATGTTGTACACCAGAAACATAATGTATGTCAGTTGGAAAACAAATGAACTACAAATAAGTTATTGAAAAAATAAATTAAAATATTTTAAAGAATTATAATTATAGTAATAAAACATTTTCAAAGACCTTTTCCATCTCCCACATCTCTAAAATAAACAATGAGACTAACATAATTTAATAATTAAAACTGCACAACTCATTTTATATACCTTGGTTCTACAAACTTGAGAGGATATAGAGGACAGGGGAGAAAAGAGAATGGGGTGTTCTGGGATTGCTCCAAATGAAAGAAATCCTTCTTACATCACTAAGTTTTATACCAAAATCACAGAAAACATATCCTAATAATGACAAAAGTGACATCTAACACATAATAATTACTACGTACCAGGCACTGTTCTAAGCTCTTTATGTGTATCAATTCATTTGCTTTTTATATTATTTTTTTCCTATTAGATTGATGAAAAAGGCACAGAGTCTTTATATAATTCACTCAAGGTCACAGGTTACTAAGTGGAAAAGCCAGCATTAAAACTCAAGCAGTCTGGTTCTGAAGTCCATGCTCTCTCTCAATCACTTTACCAAAATGTCTTTCTAGATGTTACACCTTAAAGTCATTTGGAGGGTCAAACTGGACAGAGCTTACCGGAGTCCATTCATTGTCTTCACTAGCTGAGTTTAGACAGAGACCCCCCAAAAGCTAGTAGCCCTTGAAAGTCCTAGTAAAGGTCAGGGCTTGAAAGTCCTAGCAAAGGTCAGGGCTGTGCACCACCCAGTTAATCTAGGAACCACTCAGTTAATCCTATCTAATAAAAGAGAAACATGGTAATTGGCGTACGACCGATACCCTTTTCATTGGCTAATCAGCGAGTTATGCAAATTAACTGTCAGCCAAGATGGCGGCTGGCAGCCAGGCAGCTTGAAACTAACATGAGGCTTGGTTGCCTCAGTGACGGAGGAAACCAACGTTCCCCGCCTGCCGCTGCCTCTGAGCTGGCAGTTTAAGAAACTCTGTAACAAATACGCCCAACTTCAGCCAGGAGATTCGCAACATTGTAAGCAAAGGCCAGAAACCTACTTTCAGCCGGAGGCCTAAGAGCTGGAGCCAAGCCTCAAGGTAAAGCTGGCCCAGAATTTAAAAAAAAAAAAAAAAAAAAAAAAGGAAAAAAGGAGCGTTTGGGAGTTCAGTCACCCCCAGCCTGAAAACAGCCCTCAGCCCCTCACCCAGACTGGCCAGGCACCCCAGTGGGGACCCTCACCCTGATCCAGGACACCCTTCAGGGAAAACCAGCCGGCCCCACCCATGCACCAGGCCTCTACCCTATATAGTAAAAGGGTAATATGCCTCCCAGCACCGGGATCAGCGTGACAGGGGGCAGCGCCCAAACCCCCTGATGGCCCTGCGGCTCTGTGTGTGACAGGGTGCGGCGCCCCAACCCCCCCGCCCCCAGCCCTGCTCTGTGAGAGTGGCGGCGCCCCAACCCCCTGATCCGCCCTGCTCTGTGGGTGATAGAGGGCAGCACCCCAACCCCCTGATGGGCCCTGCTCTGTGCGTGACAGGGGGCTGCTCCACAACCTCCCCATCGACCCTGCCTTGAGTGTGACAGGGGACGGCGCCCCAACTCCCCAATCGGCCCTGCTCTGAGCCCGACCAGGGGCTGCACCTAGGGATTGGGCCTGCCCTCTGCCACCCGGGAGCAGGCCTAAGCCAGCAGGTCGTTATCTCCCGAGGGGTCCCAGCCTGCTAGAGGGCACAGGCCAGGCTGAGGGACCCCCCCGCCCCCCCCCCGAGTGCACAAATTTTTGTGCACCGGGCCTCTAGTTTAGGTAATAATAGTTGAAGCATCCCCACCTTAGTTCCCTTAATTCCTTAGATACTTATGTAGATCCTTGTTGATTATTGTTAATCAGATACACCCAGAAATCTATTAATGAGCTAATCAGATACTCTGCCTACACTCGGAAATCTATTGATGAGCTAATCAGATACTTTGTCTATTCCTGGAAATTGTCTGCTGATCTGTGTGTCATTGAAACTTCCTTACCCTAAGGGCTACTCCAGATCAATAAAAGATTGGAGCAGCCTGAGGATGGGTGGAAGTCCTTCGGGACTTGCCCGCCTGGTCCTCCAATATTGCAAAATTATCTCGTGTCTTTTTCTCTCATTTGTTGTGCGGCTCCTCTTTCAGATACCGAACCCTACTCCACGCAGAACGTGGAGGGAGTCTTACCCGACAGAGCTGAAATTATTTCCTTCTTACTATCTTGTCAAGGTACTGCTACTCTCCCAGTCACCCAAATTTGAATCTGTGAGATAACTTTTAGCCCACAGTGCAATCCATATTCAATTAGTCATACAACCAAACCCTAGCAATTAAGCCCTTTCCACTCTTATCGTCATCATCCTGAAATTCCACACCCAAAAACTGCATCTACTTTTCAGGAAGTCAATAGCTCATGCTAACCTTACTAATGAAACATTAATGAACTGCAAGTCTCTAGTACCAATTTTATAGAACATAATTATAATAAAATATTTTTATTTCCCCATAAAAGTTCTCCTTATTAACTTTAGTCCATCATTCTAGCCTGTACATTAACTTTTCCTTCCAGATATATACCAAACACTAATTGGATAAGCAAAATTTTAAATTAAAATGTATCAATCACATTCCCTATTCAAATGACTCATGAAGGCTTTAAAGTTTCAGTACTGAAAATAAATTCTACAGGAAAGTGAGTTTTTTAACCCTGAAATTACACTTGGGGGTAGGGTGCTCTCACTTCAATTACCAGAACCACAACTTATAATACCCTTACGTGCTTTCTTTAATCCATTTTGGTTCCAATGAGTATCAGTGAGACTTTAAAAGGGCTTTACCATATAGGGAGAACCAAATAGAAATAGAGGCCAAGATTTAAAACAGTCTGCAGATAATATAAATCAGAGTATTCTCGAACCTTTTTTACTTCCTGAAACATAGATGTTAGTTACACAGTATACCATGGTAAATAACAAGATTCTCAATAGTCTCAGTATCTCAACACAATGATGGCCCAGCCAAGTGGCACAACTCCACACTCAGCTATCACAGCGTATTTGCTCTCAGCATTCATCAATCCTAATCTTTTCCAACCAGTGAATCATCCAAAGCCCGAAAGTACTGTGAAGTTCCCTCATATGGATCCCTTGATTCCCAACTCCCTTTGTGCCAGGATGTGGGAAATACTATCTTCTCTTCCTCTTGGGAGGCAGAAAGAAAGAATAGTTGATTCTGACCTATACCTCAACTCCTCCTATTTTGTTTTAAATCTGGAAAAAAATGACTCTTCTACCTGCTTGGTAACTGACAATAGAAATAACTTTAGTCAATTACTATACTCTTAACCTCCACATAATATGAAGTAGCTACCTAAACCAAAAGGCTAAGGTGACCTGAGATTATAGAATTCATCACTATTGGTATCTGAAACGTGCCAGATATAAATTTAGTGTGACCTGGATTAGATTAACTTCACATTATTCAATGCCTTGTCATATTTCCAAACCCTTGTGGCACTGCAGTTAACACCTCTGAAAATGACTGCCAGAGCAGTAGCAAGAGCTCATGGCTCCACTAGCCAGAGCTGGCACTACTCTCCAATCTCCAATAGGGTCTGTTGCAAAGTTAGCCAAAAATAATGTCCAAAGATTTGCCAGAGTTGGAGTTTCTTTTTGAAAAGCAGAAGGCAACTTAATTAAGATCCTAAAAATACACTGACATAGTATAACATCCAGTATTACATGGAACCAGATCCCCATCTTAGTCACTTCCTAGATTATGTAAGTGTCTGGACTCTTACCCTGAGCATAATACAATTAAATAGGATGGTAAGATTCCATATTCTGCCCTGCATATGTTCTAGAAAATATAACTTTATTAGGTTAAGAGTTCTTTATTCGTAATTTAATGACACATCTAAACATTGTAGAACCTTCAATTTTTGAAAAAAATTGAATATGTATTTACATATGTATTTGTTGTTGTTGTGTTGTTAATCCTTACTCGAGGATATTTTTCCCACTGATTTTATTTTTAGAGAGAGTGGAAGGGATGGGAGAGAGACAGAGAGAGAAACATCAATGTGAGAGAGACACTACTGGTTGTCTCCCATATGCGTCCCTACCAGGGCCAGGATCAAGCCTGCAATCAAAGTTAGTGCCCTTGACCAGAATCGAACCTGGGACCCTTCAGTCTGCAGGCCGACACTCTAACCACTGAACAAAACCGCCTAGGGCCAATATGTATGTATTTTAATACAAATTTAGCCAACAAGTTTTTGAGGGAGAAAAAGCATAGTTTCTCCAAGTACAGTAACAACTGGAATATTAACGTAAATAGGTCAGGTTAATGTTGTTATACACTTGTGAGAAAGAACAAGGCCATTGAGGATGGTGTGTATCACTCTGAAGGGAAAGTCCATCACCACCATCAAAATGCTACTAGACTAAATAAGACACCTGTCTTGTTTACCACTGTATTCCTGACAACCAACACATTGTCTAGTACCCAGCAGACACTAAGAAAATACTTAAAGATGTATTCAATACAGGCTAAAGCTACATGAACCCTTGGCAAGAGTACTGTATACAAACTAATTTAATAACCAAAAGGGGGTGGGATTTTACCAGAGGACCTTTAAGGTTCCTTCCAAACCCTAAGATTCCATACCATTTTAATCAGTACATTAGTGAAGATTTTAAATGAGCATCACACTCCATTACAGGAAAGACCTTTAGAGAAATTTCTACTAATAAACAGAGGCTGCATCACAAACTACCAGTCTTTTTATACAAATCTTCGTCAAGCAGGAGGAAAAAAAGAAAGAAAGAAAGAAAAAGAGCAAAAGAGAATCATCAAACTAGACAATTAAACCAAGTCTACAAGTTGTATTAGAATAAATCCTTAAATGCTACATTATGTATGCTAAGAAATAATTAGGAGAAAAAGCCCCTTGTATAAAAAGTACATAGAATCATCCCTTTTCTTTGCAACCCCAAATTAAAAAGCCCAGTATCAGTTGAGCAATTGCTCAGTTACAGGACTTAGAAATACATAGGATTTTTATACTTGTACTTAATCTGCTTTAATGATAAGCTGTAAATGTGTGACTCTACATTTCTCTACCCTTTTCTCTGTCCTTGTATGGAATGCATTAAATATGTAACCTATTTGATTACAGATAATTATAATCACAGTCATGTATAACTCATGTCTGACTAAGTCTTGGCTAGTATCAGCCAAGAAACTAATATCCATCACTCTTCATATTATATATATTTTTAATTATTTGGTAAGGTTATAGTTATAATGATTGGTAATATCAAAAATATGCAAATTATAGAAATAATTTTACTTAGTTCATTTGCTTTCCTTAGATTATTTGCAAACTATGGGCCAGCATTGTTCCTGTCTCTGCTGTATTATTTTTTAATAGTATGTATCATTTCACATGTACCATATAATTTACTTATTCATTATGGTTAGTGCCAGTCTCTCTCCACTAGAACTTTAAATTCTAAGAGAGGGATTTTAGCTGATTCACCACCATATCTTCAACACCCATCTCTGTACTTGACACAGTCAGCACTCTATAAAGACCTGTTAAATGAATGAACTAAATTTTTAAGTGGCTATAAATTTTAAAGCAAAAGTCTGGAAAAGTGAGCAACCTACCCAAAAAGTTGTATTTTCCTAAGTACTCACAAGCCAGCTCTTTAATTATCTTTTTTTAATCACCAGTGATCTATATATAAGTTATTAATTTCTGAACTCCACCCCTGTCCCTTTTTCAAGTTTAGAAACAATTTTTCACTTTTAGTAACAGCATCACATCATTCTGCTTAAAGTTGTCTCTGTCACCAACAGGCAACAAACAGGCTGTTCTATGATCTAACACTACAGATGATACCTAGGTAGAACAACATTAATTTAAATAAATATTCATGTAAAGTTGAAAAGCATCTTCCAGAAATTTTAAAGAGGCCAAATTAAGTTTAAAAGAATCTCTAGTTGATGAAATGAGTGAAAAGTATTATTATGAGTAGGGAGCCTTCTATTCAACACAGAACACGGCTCTTCCTCCATTAATCTTGTCTGAAAGTAAAATATTTAAAACCAGAATCTAGGTTTCTACCTCATCTTGCTTATCAGTACTTGGCAATCTCAGGAAAAGCAATCGTTTTCTGGGTCAAAAGCCCAGTGAACTTCAAACAATGGAAACCACGATTAATTCACAAAATGGCAATAGTTCTCGTGTAAGTTTTATAGCAGTTTCCAAAGTAAGTACATAGTACTCAATTCGAGAAAAATACTGAAGATCTTACTACTCTTGATGAAATTCTTTAGTCAGTTATGAATCCAATAGTAGAATCTAACTTTTTCATTAGAACAGTATGGCTATTATAATCAAAGCCATTCCTGAGTTCACACATACCATAGGTGGTTCTTATAAATACAGTTGACCCTCAGTGTCCTTGAGGGATTGGCTCCAGGTCTCCCAAGGACACCAAAATCCTCAAATGCTTGAATCTCTTATATAAAATGGTGTCATATCCTATATAATAAAAGGCTAATATGTAAATCGACCCAAGAGCCGAACGACCGGTCGCTATGATGCGCACTGACTACCAGGGAGCAGACAATCAATGCAGGAGCTGCCCCCCTGGTGGTCAGTGCACTCCATAGGGGGAGCGCTGCTCAGCCAGAAACCAGGCTCAAGGGTGGGTGAGTGCAGTGGCAGTAGCAGGAGCCTCCCTGCCTCCATGGCAGCACTAAGGATATCCAACTGACAGCTTAGGCCCACTCCCAGACTGCAAGAGGGCACAGGCTGGGCTGAGGGACCCACCCCCGCAAGTGCACGAATCTTATGCACCAGGCCTCTAGTTTGTATATAATCTCCACACATTCCTTCTATACTGAATTACATGTAATACCTAAGAGTGAAAATGCTGTGTAAATACTTGTTATACTGTATTGTTTAGGGAATAATGACAAGAAAAAACAATGTGTACAGGTTCAGTATAGACACAACCATCATAGTCCTAACTACATACTACACATCAACAACAACCTAATGTTTTTTATCAAATATTTTTCATACATGGTTGGTTGAATTTGGGGATACAGACACCATGGACGTGGAACCTGCAGACATACAGGGCTAACTGTATGGTCTAGCTTTGAAAGAAATAAAAGCTGCCGACTCCTTAATTACCACAGATTTGTACTATTAGGCCCTTCTGATTTTAGTGTTAAAACACTTCTTGTCATGTCTTTCTAATGTCAGTTAAGACTTCCTAACTAGAATAAGACTTGTCTTGTTAATTTTTTAACTTTATAAAGAAGGAGACGAAAAAACCTTAAAAAAAAAAAAATCAACTTGCCCCATCTAACACAAAGAATAGAGCATTATATTCTAGTTTTAAAAAAACTTTAGCAGAAAGTCAGAAGAACAGGGTTTTAGTATCATCCCAGGGAATAGTAAATAGGTTTATGACATTGGACAAGTTATTGAATCCCTAGATTTCAATACCTAATTTTTAGCATGAATGAAAATTAATGAGTACTTAAAATAAATTTAATTTACCTAAAACTGTCAGTTTTCTCTTTAGTTTTCCAAATATTGAATTTACACAAATTTTCCCAACTTCTGAAATGATCTGTCTAAATTTCCACATGTATTTCACATTCTGAATAATTACTAACTTGAAGTATCTTTAAGCTAGAAAAAATTAGCCATTTAAAGAAATAAACCTTCCTAAATAAGAATTTATTATTTTTAACTTTAACTTATGAAATATTGATCCTATTTTTATCTTTCATTATATTTAAGGAGATATCAGAAATCATTCCTGCCACCCCAGTTCATGGACACATTTCAGTGCAATGCAATAGTAAACTATTGCTGACATAAGTACAAGCAATATAGAAATACTTCCAATTAAGGCATACATATATAACTTCAAGGCATTACTTAAAGGAGTCTGGTAATGATAAAAATTTGCTATAATTGTAGGCACAGCCACATCACTGATAAATTCAAGTTTATTAATCACTCAAACATTAAAAGCTTTTCTTTAATAAATATACACCTTAGTAATGCTATCCTCTAAATCTTTGTATACTGGTGATATTAGTGACATTTTATAGACACATAAGTACCACTAGAGGCCACTAAATACTTCACTTTTTAAAACGTACATATTTATAAGTTATACGGAGATGACAATGAATACCCAAGGCACAATACAAACTCAAACAAAAAGATGTGGACCTATTTCATGCAGTAATCAGGATTTCTGGATCATCGAAGACTTTGATTGATTAGACCAAGAACTTGGGTATGAGAGAATGGATAATATCAAAATATCATTCCTTATATACCTTTGAAAATAGATTATATAACCTAGAAAGTTGGTGCTCTCTAAATAGCTGTTGCCTTTTATAATCAATCTATATACCTATACATAGGTATATTTACTGATACAGATAAAATCCCAGAGTTCAGTATTCTTTCTTAAGTCCCACAAAGTCTGTCACATATAATAATGTTTTTATATCTAAAGTTGCCTACCATCTATACCAATTAAAACTTTAATAGCCTAGCTGGTATAGCTCAACAGTTGAGTGTCACCCCAGGAATCGAGAGGCCACTGGTTCGATTCCCGGTAAGGGCACATGCCCAGGTTGCAGGCTCAATCCCCTGTGGAAGGCGTGCAGGAGGCATTGATGATGTTTCTCTCTTATCGACCTTCCTCTCTCTCTATCCTCTCCCTTCCTCTCACTCTTAAAAAAAATCAATAAAAACATATTAAAAGAAAAAACTTTAATAACGAAGATCTACCCCCACAGATTTGAATATACCCAAAATTCTGGCTTAAAGAGGAAAACCTGGCTCAGCAGAATAGATAACACCTGAGAAAACTCTGCTCTCAGTTCCTCTGGGAACTGCTGCTAGTCTCCCATGTCCCCTCATTTCTTCCAGTGTCGTCCTCCTTACTAAAGTTAAATAAAAAAAATAAAGGGCTCAAGTAGCATCGAGAGATTCTGCAGAGCCAAGTGAAATCTATGAAACAAAATGGGACTTCTTGCTGACTACCCAACCTTTTTGCGTGGTGATGCGATATTTTTCAAGAGTTTTCAAGTATTCCAGGGAACCTTTATTCAGTCGTGCTTTTGGCTTAACTAAAGGTCGCAAAGATGTTCTCCTAAGTTTTCTTTTAAAATCTTTATCGTTTTAGTTTCCACATTTAGTCTATAATCGATCTCAGATTAATTTTAATGTATGGTGTAAGGTAAGGTCAAGGCTAATTTTTTCCAAATGGATATTCAGTTGTCCTGGCACCATTTATTGAAAACCCTATCTTTTCCACAACTGAATTGCCTTAGCAACTCTACTGAAAATCAACTTATCATATACGTGGGTTTGCTTCTATACTTTTACATGGATCTACCTGTCTATCCTTAAGTCAATGCCACATTGTCTTGCATATTGAGCTTTATAATAAGTCAGTCTTTAAACCAGGTAGTGCAAGTCCTCCAACTTTATTCTTTCTTGTTCAAACTGTATGGCTATTTGCTATACAATATGTCTTAGAGATTTGTTCATGTCACTGCATAAAGCTGTATCTGATACTTCTCAAAAATATTTTAGTAATAAAATATACATAACATAAAATTTATTATCTTAACCATTATTAAGTGTACAGTTCAGTAGTGTTAAATACATTCACATTTTTCTGCAACCAATCTCCAGAACTCTTTCCTCTTGCAAAACTGAAAATCTATATCCATTACACAATTCCTCATGCCTCCCTCCCCGACGCCTGGGCAAGCACTAGGAGCCTAGAAATTTGACTACTGTCTGTCTCTATGAATTTTACCATTCTAGGGACTTCACATAAATGGAATTATGCAGTATTTGTCTTTTAGTAACTGGCTTATTTCACTTAGCATAATGTCCATGTTCATCCATGTTGTAGTATATGTCAGAATTTCCTTCTTTAAGACTGAATAAAATTTCATTATGTGTATATACCACAATCTGTTTATCCAATCATCTGTCAATGGATACTTGGGTTGCTTGCACCTTTGGCCTATTGTAATTATTGCTAGGGCTGTATGTACAAATATCTGGTTCGAGTCCCTACTTTCAGTTCTTTTGGGTGTATACCAAGAAGTGAAATTACTGGATCATATAATTATATGTTCAACTTTTTGAGGAAGCACCATACAGCTTTCCATTGCATCTTCACAATTTTATATTCCCAGCAACAGTGCATAAGGATTTTAATTTTTCCTTATGTTTGCCAACACTTGCTATTTTCTGTTGTTTTTAATAGCAGTGATCACAATAGGTGTAAAGTCATATCTCACTGTGGTTGTGATTTGCATTTTTCTAAAGATTAGTGATGTTAGCATCATTTATGTGTTTGTTAGCCATTTGTACACCTTCTATCTCATACCTTTTAAAAGTTGCATTATATTCTAATGAGCAACTGTGGTACCACTAATCCAATCAGTGATGGACAGTTTTCAATCTTCTGCCATGAATAACCTTATACATGCATATCTGTAAGTAACCAACAAATCACTTTGTTCAAGAATAGTTTCAGTTTAGGTGTATTTTCCAATATATGACCTTTCACTCTCAAAAGCATTCTGATAAGCAAATTACATGAGAGATGAGTAGCAACATTCCATGTTGTAATAGGGCCAGGCTATTTGCAAACAACATGACTTTGTGCTAGGTTAGACCTGAGTAGTTTCTACATCTTCCTCAGGAAGTGTTCTATGGCCCCAAAGCACCAGGTTTAGCAGAACCCCCGCATGGCGAGAAAACCTTGTCTAAGGTGGTTCTGAGAGTAGTACTGAAGTAGCAGAGCATGGAGACAGGGGAGGTGAAAGATTCTGTAGCGTAAATGAGGCTATTGATGCACTAGTAAAATAAGCACAATTGAAAGTAACTGAAAGTCTAATATACAAGAACAAACCATTTTGGTGAGCATGTAGGAATGTGAGGAAAATAACACCAAGATTGACTATCCTCCACCTCAGAGATGTAAGAGAATCTACTGTCTCAAAAGTGTCCTGTAGACTCCATCAGATTCCAACCTGCCATGTGGTTTTATTACTTCAAAGAGACAATTGTCTGGAAGTAGGAAACTAAAATGTGAGCGCAAATCACCACTTTCCAGCTTAAACCCCATATATATCCACTTGCTCTGTTGTGAACAGAACTTAAAATTCCTTTTGTAGTCCTTAGTATATTTTAAAAGCCATGCCTTCATACTTCATAGCAGTATTCTTATGTTTTCAGCCTCAACGCTACACAAAATCAAGTGTCCTTCCACATATCCTTTTCACCATCTTTAAAACTGAATTCATCACCAAGTGCCCTACCTCAGCACAGAGGGTTTAGATGCTACCTAAGTATCTTTTATAAGTATATATTTTTTACTTTTAGCTGTCTTCTTGTATTTCTCAAATCTCTCTAGCTGGCAAATTATCCTAACTTTATTCTAAATGATTACTTACACAGCTAACTTATTATACTCATGTGCAAAAACCAATGTTTTTATCTATTATATTTCATCTTCTCAGATAAAGGGCCTATAATTCTAGCCATTTAAAATCTTTGTGCCTCTGATTCTGTTATCCAGTATGTTTACTACCTTTCTCATTCTCTTTTCATGCATTTTCCTCTGCAAAGAGAGAGAAAAGTCTCTCCCAACCTTTCTACACTCAGTTCCCTGAACAAACAGTATCTATATCTAGGCCAGAATGACTACTCTCCCATTTGTTGTATTCAATGCATTCTAAACAGCTTAAAGAATGAATGTATACATGGTACTTATACTTCTCTGCCCACAAATTGCATCCTTTACTAAGGCTACTTCTCCTATGTTACAACTGCAAACGTTTAATACAAGATTTTCCCCCTCTTCTCTGCAATCTATACTTAAAATTACAGAAAAATGGATTCAATTGAAGATAGGCAAATCACTATTCTATAATTTAAATAACAAAACTAATTTCTTAAGAACCTCAAATTTAGAAACTCTAGTAACTAAACATTTATTCCTCTTTTACTCAAGTCACAGCATTTTTTTAACATAGTACCTTAGCTTTCTAAAAAGAAATTAGACAGCCCTGGTGAGTTTTGCTCAGTGGTTAGAGTGTGGGCCTACAGTCCAAAGGGTCATGGGTTCAATTCCCAGTCAAGGGTACATATCTCAGTTGCAGGTTTGATCCCCAGCCCTAGTCTGGGTGCGTAAGGGAGGCAACCAATCGATGTCTCTCACACACTGATGTTTCTTTCTCCCCAACCCCTCGTCCTTCCCTTTCATTCTGTCTGAAAATCAATGGAAAAAAATATCCTTAGGTGAAGGTTAAAAGAAAACAATTAGACAGATCTACAAATGTCTCAGTGCAGACAGTCCCTAATAAAAATATGGCACATTTGCCCTGGCCTGTTTGGCTCAGTGGATAGAGCGTTGGCCTATGGACTGAAGGGTCACAGGTTCGATTCCGGCCAAGGGCACATGCCTGGGTTGCAGGCTCGATCCCCAGTAGGGGGTGTGCAGGAGGCAGCCGATCAATGATTCTCTCTCATCATTATGTTTCTTTCTCTCTCCCTCTCCCTTCCTCTCTGAAATCAATAAAGAAATATATTTTTAAAAAAATATGGCACATTTTCTGAATTATAATATTAAAAAAATTAGGGCATCTTTTTTTTTTTTTTAAATTGCTTAAAGTATTACAAGGGGTATTACATATGTATCCATTTTATCCCCCCGCCCTAGACAGTCCCCTAGCCTCCCCTATCACCCAGTGTCTTATGTCCATTGGTTATGCTTATATGCATGCATACAAGTCCTTTAGTTGATCTCTTACCCCCCTACCTCCTGCCCCCCAACCCTCCCCGGCCTTCCCACTGCAGTTTGACAATCTGTTTGAGGCAGCTCTGCCTCTGTATCTATTATTGTTCAAAAGTTTATAATGGTCTCTATTGTCCATGAATGAGTGAGATCATGTGGTATTTTTCCTTTATTGACTGGCTTATTTCACTTAGCATAATGCTCTCCAGTTCCATCCATGACGTTGCAAATGGTAAGAGTTCCTTCCTTTTTACAGCAGCATAGTATTCCATCGTGTAGATGTACCACAGTTTTCTAATCCATTCATCTACTGATGGGCACTTAGGCTGTTTCCAGATCTTAGCTATGGTGAATTGTGCTGCTATGAACATAGGGGTGCATATATCCTTTCTGATTGGTGTTTCTGGTTTCTTGGGATATATTCCTAGAAGTGGGATCACGGGGTCAAATGGGAGTTCCATTTTCAGTTTTTTAAGGAAACTCCATACTGTCTTCCATAGTGGCTGCACCAGTCTGCATTCCCACCAGCAGTGCACAAGTGTTCCTTTTTCTCCACATCCTCTCCAGCACTTGTCGTTTGTTGATTTGTTGATGATAGCCAGTCTGACAGGTGTGAGATGGTACCTCATTGCTGTTTTGATTTGCATCTCTCGGATGATTAGTGACTTTGAGCATGTTTTCATATGTCTCTTGGCTTTCTGGATGTCCTCTTTTGAAAGGTGTCTATTTAGGTCCTTTAGGGCATCTTTAAAAATAAAAAAAGCTAGTGCCAAAACAATACTGGTTTACTGATGTCCAAAAGCTAGCCAAGCCCTAGCTAATTTGGCTCAGTGGATAGAGCGTCAGCCTGTGTACTGAAAGGTCCTGGGTTCGATTCTGGTCAAGAGCACATTCCTGGTTGTGGGCTTGATCCCCAGTGGGGGGCGGGGGGGAGGAGGGACATGCAAGAGGCAGCCAATCAATGATTCTCTCTCATCATTGATGTTTCCATCTCTATCTATCTCTCTCCCTCTCTTTTCTTCTCTGAAATCAATAAAAATGTATTTAAAAAATAAAAAAAAAAAAGCTAGCAAATAAAAACATTTCTTCCCATAGTCCAAAATAGATTGTTAGCCATAGAATGCCTCTGCAAAACAATTCTTAAATTTTCTTTGAAATATTGTTACTAAAATTAACTGAAACTTTATTTATATGACTGTCTGTGGTTTCCTTGTATGCTTAAAAAACACAAGAAAAAGTTAAAAATATCCCAGAATTGGGAAAGTAGTCATTATGTTTGGTTTAGCTTATTTTCATATTTTTATTTTTAAAATCCATCCAAATTAAAGTTCAGCATTTCCCAATAGAAGAAAAGGAAAAGAAGGCAATTTCTTTACATAAAAGCCCAAAGAATAAATTCAGCATCCTCTAAATTAAATTTGGGATTTGACTTTTAGGGACTGAACGCCTAAAATCCTTTCCTACAAGTCATAAAGTTTAGTCATCAGACGGGACACAATTATGTTTCCTTTAGACTTTAAACAAATCAAATATATGCTGTCTGGAAAGAAGAGGTGGAAATAGAAAATAATTTCAATATAATATTGTGCTCTGAACACAGACTTGTCCTCAGACAAAATAAGTGAAGTTGGTATCCATCTAATACACAGCATTCTTTTAACATTTCTAAACCTAAGTTCTTCCAAATCATAGAACCCTGTTTTCAGATCCTACATTTACACTAAAAATACAAATGCTAATCATAGTTTAAAGTGTCACTTTCAGAATATTCTCAGATCTTAGCTCACACTAAGAGTCAAAAGACCTGGGTTGAATCCTAACTCTGCTGCATCTCAGCTGTTAGACCCTAATAAGATTGTTTAAACTCCCTAATCTTTAATTTACTTATCTGTAAGTTAGATAAACTACCATGTATCATCTAATTTATGTAAGTTCATCACAGTCCTATACAATTGTTAAATATTAACATTAATATTATATGCTAAAAGTTGTTCTACTACCTTGGAAACGGTAAGATTTTTCTCCTCTGTAAATCATCACAAAAGGGCCACTACCACCCTAAAATCAACAAACCACTTAGAGACCCAGCCAGATCACCTTCAATTAGTCTAAGATTTTATTAGGCTTATTTCTGGTCTTGAAGCTATAGGAGTTACTCTAGTTACACAGTATTTCACAGTTATTCAAGTTATTGCTGTTCAGATGAAGAACAGTTACATGTCCCTGCTATACAAAGTATAGCCCAAAGCAATCCTATCTAATAAAAGAGAAACATGGTAATTGGCGTACGACCGATACCCTTTTCATTGGCTAATCAGCGAGTTATGCAAATTAACTGTCAGCCAAGATGGCGCTGGCAGCCAGGCAGCTTGAAACTAACATGAGGCTTGGTTGCCTCAGTGACGGAGGAAACCAACGTTCCCCGCCTGCCGCTGCCTCTGAGCGGGCAGTTTAAGAAACATTGTAACAAATACGCCCAACTTCAGCCAGCAGATTGGCAACATTGTAAGCAAAGGCCAGAAACCTACTTTCAGCCAGAGGCCTAAGAGCTGGAGCCAAGCCTCAAGCTAAAGCTGGCCCAGAATTAAAAAAAAAAAAAAAAAAAAAAAGGAAAAAAGGAGCGTTTGGGAGTTCAGTCACCCCCAGCCTGAAAACAGCCCTCAGCCCCTCACCCAGACTGGCCAGGCACCCCAGTGGGGACCCCCACCCTGATCCAGGACACCCTTTAGGGCAAACCAGCCGGCCCCACCCATGCACCAGGCCTCAATCCTATATAGTAAAAGGGTAATATGCCTCCCAGCACCGGGATCAGCGGAGCCGTGAGGCCTCCCGGCACTGGAATCAGCATGACAGGGGGCAGCACCCAAACCCCCTGATCGCCCTGCGGCTCTGTGTGTGACAGGGGGCGGGGCCACAACCTCCCTATCCACCCTGCTCTGTGCCTGATAGGGGGGAGCTCCCCCCCCCCCACGGGCCCTGCTCTGTGTGTGACGGGGTAGAGCCATAACCTCCCCATCAGCCCTGCCCTGAGTGTGAGAGTGGCGGCGCCCCAACCCCCTGATCGGCCCTGCTCTGTGGGTGATAGAGGGCAGCACCCCAACCCCCTGATGGGCCCTGCTCTGTGCGTGACAGGGTACAGAGCCCCAACCCCCCTGATGGGCCCTGCTCTGTGTGTGACAGGGGGTTGCTCCACAACCTCCCCATCGACCCTGCCTTGAGTGTGACAGGGGGCGGCGCCCCAACTCCCCAATCAGCCCTGTTCTGAGCCCGACCAGGGGCTGCACCTAGGGATTGGGCCTGCCCTCTGCCACCCGGGAGCAGGCCTAAGCCAGCAGGTCGTTATCTCCCGAGGGGTTCTAGACTGCGAGAGGGCACAGGCCAGGCTGAGGGACCCCCCCTCCCCCCCGAGTGCACAAATTTTTGTGCACCGGGCCTCTAGTAAATAATAAAAACACAATGAAAAATTAAGTTAATGATTCTATTGTTTTTAAATGAATTTTGACAGATGTTAAATAAATTAATGTTTTACTTGACACAGCACAGTAGACATTAGAGGATTAGAATTGCTATCAATTACAGAAAAAGAAAAAAGAAATTTCTAATGTAATCCAGCAGCTCAAATATTCTTTTTTGTTAATTTATTGGAGTGACATTGGTTAATAAGATCATATACTAATAGGCTTCAGTGTACATTTCTATGATACATGATCTGTATATTGCATTGTGCGCCCACCATCCAAAGACCAATCATCTTCCATCACCATATATTTGGCCCCCTTTACCCTTTATTACTAAATAAAATCTAGCCCTAAAAAATCTTGAAATGCTTTCCTAAGAATCAGCCAAGAAGTCATCTAGGAAAATGTCAGGTGAGGAAAAATTCTGTCTACTTATTATCACCTCCATTCCACCAATTAGCAGCGTATAACTCTACTTGTTACTGGAAAGCCACTGACAGCACTTGAACACAGGAGTGTCTGTCATACAAAGAAAAAAACATTTACTAAATAATAAAATCAGTAAGTGTCCCTCCCTCACTACTGGAGAAACATCACACCATCTATTCCCTTGAATTTCAAAACACAACAATCATCCCTTGTCAATAATAGCTAAATAGCTAGTGCCTACCCAGCTGGCGTGGCTCAGTGGCTGAGCTTCAATCTATGAACCAGGAGGTCAAGGCATATGCCTGAGTTATGTATGGGCTTGATCCCCAGTATAGGGAGTGCAGGAGGCAGTCTATCAATGATTCTCTCTCATCATTGATGTTTCTCTCTCTCCCTCTCCCTTTCTCTCTGAAATCAATAAAAATATATTTTAAAAAATATCGAGTATCAGATCATATCTCTCTACCCCAATAATGTCTGCTGTTCTTGAAACTTATGAAGGTAGTTCACTGTTCAAATTGTCAAACTGTTGTAGTTTATATCCCTCCATGCTTTGATGTGAGAGAAGGTAGGAACTCACAGAAAGTTCAAAAAGGGCCCAGCCAGCGTGGCTCAGCAGGTGAGCGTTGATCCATGACCAGGAGGTCATGGTTTGATTCCCAGTCAGGGCACATGCCCGGGTTGTGGGCTCCATCCCCAGTAGGGGGAGTGCAGGAGGCAGCTGATCAATGATTCTCTCTCATCATTTATGTTTCTATCTCTCTATTCCTCTCCCTCTCTCTCTCTAAAAATCAATAAAAACATATTTTTTAAAAAGTTCAAAACGGTCCAGCAACAAAAATTTCCCCTTTCAGTCATCACTGAAAGGATGCTTAAAGAGGATTTAAAAGCTTTAATAGTACAAATAAATACCTAGTTATTCATACAGGAAAGCCAATTACTAATATTTATAGGCATGTGAGGGAGGAAAAAAAGGAATACAAGGGGCTTCCCAAAAAGTTACTTTTTCTATGATCCCCACATTCTTTCCCCATTTTTAATAACAAAATTCAAAATTTACCTTTTATGTGTGTCTACAGAACATGCTCCCTTCTTTATAAATAACCAAAATTAGGCACTTAGCAATGTATTTTTTATCTTTAGTGAAGCAGAAATGGACAGTCATTAGCAAAAATTTAAAAATTCACAATTTTTTTCAACATCAGTTTTATCCTAATTGATATTTCTGATCCATGCTAACAGATGAATAATTCTTCTGGCGCAGGTGTTGCAAGATGTCGAACAAACAGCAGCAACAACAATAATAAACCAGCTACCTCATTTAATGAGCACTTACTTTATAGAATAAATTGTTCTAAGCATTTTATGTGCATTTTAAACCCATTTTATCTTACAAAAACCCTATGAGATTAGTAGTGTCATTATCCTCATTTTATAAATGAGGATTCTGCTGCTCAAAGAAATTAACTTGTCCAAAGTCAAACCATACAGCTGGGATTTGTAGTACCCTCCAGAGCCTCCACACTTCACTATCATATTATACCAAACTAGAGGCCCGGTGCACAAATCCGTGCACAGGTAGGGTCCCTTAGCCATCTCACCCGGTCCCGACTGGGGCAGATCTGATGGTCAGTGCGCATCATAGCAACTGGTTAACTGGTCGTTCAGTCATTTGGTCGTTCAGTCGCTTAGGCTTTTATATATATAGACTAGAGGCCCAGTGCATGAAATTCGTGCATGGGGAAGGGGGTCTTCTCAGCCCAGCCTGCACCCTCTCCAATCCGGAACCCCTTGAGGGATGTCCAACTGCCGATTTAGGATCCCAGAGATCGGCCTAAACCGGCAGTCGGACAATCCTCTCACAATCCTGGACCGCTGGCTCCTAATCACTCACCTGCCTGCCTGCCTGATCACCTCTAACTCCCCCCCCCCCCCCCCGCTGGCCTGGTTGCCCCAAACTGCCCCCTGCTGCCGGCCACACACATATACACATACTACAGTATGTTTGAGAACCAAACTGCACAGTCATATTGAAAAATACTTTAGTGATCATCTTTCCAGTCCCTCACTTAACCATCATGAAATAGCCACCAGATAGGATGTCCTAGCCATTATTAATTATGCACAACCATTACATTCCTTTAAAATGGCTGACAAAAATTAAAGCAGCTGAATTGCACTATGATAAAGCAACCGAAAGTTCCTAAAAAGAGAATTTGGGTTTGTGAATTCAACATGACTGGTCACCATTAAACTAACCTTTCTTTTCTTTGTTTGTTTAGTTTTCATCAAAACAATAATCTGGAAATTTTCCCAAAAAATGTAATAAACATTTGTGTAGTAACACACTATCACTATAGCTACTAGGTTAACATTTTAACTGAAGAGTCAAAGGAACTTTTCAGCTCCCAAGTACATAAAGATCAATTTATTCTTTAATATTAGAGAGAAGTTTAAATGGAAAAATGGACAACAAAACAGACATTCCAGAATCAATACATTCAAAGGTTACTGTGCTTGGGGTACTAGGATGAGGGATTATTTCTAGTAACATGTTACAGTTAAATCACCAAATTATTCAACAGTAACTATAACATAAATATAATCATAAATATAACATAAGAAAAGTATCATTATAAAAGTACAATAATGCACCATCAACTTACCAATTCAATTCCCTGTGGAAAAGGTGTATCATCCCAGTCCTTCTGCGGAAATCTCTGGATTATTTTCCCCAGACCTGCTCCTGACCCTATTAATAAGATCAAAATAAATGGGATGATATAAAATCTGAATACTCATTATATTAATACTTACTTATAAATGAATGTTTGTTGAATAAACTGATATACTGATTGAATACATTCAAGATTTAAAGGACACAAAAACATTTACCTTCTAAACATAATACTGAAATGACAGGCAATTATATCCAACAGACTCTCAAAAGTAACATACATATGAAAAGCTAAAAAAAAAAAAAATAGACAGAAACATTCAAATCTAGTCTCTATCACACACCATGGGAGTAACTGCCTTTGTTCCCAATAAGGAAAGCAATCTTCTCAGTATCTCAAGTTGAAACTTTAATAGAACTTTTCAATGGAGGCAAAGTACTTTTAAGTGACAAAATGGTAGCTAGCACTAAGCTTCAGTTATGGGTTATAAACAGTATTATGAGTAAAATAAAGACTTTTACAGTGGCCTGGGAACTTGACTATTGCCTAGGCCAGTGACGGCGAACCTTTTGAGCTCGGTGTGTCAGCATTTTGAAAAACCCTAACTTAACTCTGGTGCCGTGTCACATATAGAAATTTTTTGATATTTGCAACCATAGTATAAAAAAGATTTATATTTTTGATATTTATTTTATATATTTAAATGCCATTTAACAAAGAAAAATCAACCAAAAAAATGAGTTCGCTTGTCACCTCTGACACGCATGTCATAGGTTCGCCATCACTGGTCTAGGCAGAGTTTCTCAACATCAGCATTACTGACATTTTGGGTCAGATTGTGTGTTTATGGGAAGGTTGGGGGGAAAGGGTCTAAGTCCTGTGCATTGTAGGATGGTTAATAGCATCCTTAGCCTCAACCCACTAGATGCTAGTAGCATCCTACCACCACCACCAAGTCATTACAATAAATAAGTATCTCCAGATACTGCCAAATGTCCTCTGGTGGGGGCAAAACTGCCCCTGGTTGAAAACCACTTGTCTGTGCCATTATTGTTATAAAATTATCCTGGGACACTAAAGAATGGATTGACTTATTCTTGAACCTTGGGGATGTAATCTGTGAGTAATTTGGGAATGGAAAGTATATGTTAGCCCTAGCTGGTTTGGCTCAGGGGATAGAGCATCGGCATGTGGACTGAAAGGTCCTGGGTTCAATTCCAGTCAAGAGCACATGCCAGGTTGTGGGCTTGATTCCCAGTAGGGGGCGTGCAGGAGGCAACCGATCAATTATTCTCTCTCATCATTGATGTTTCTATCTCTCCCTTCCTTCCTCTCTGAAATCAATAAAAATCTATTTTTTTAAAAAAGAAAGTATATGTGAGATCTAAACTGCTTTTTGCTACACTTTTTAAAGAGCTTCATGAGTTGGCATATTCTACTTTGTGTCCTAGCTTACTATGAAGTGAAAGCAACATTCTGATTATATGTACATCTAACTTAAGTAAGCCTGTAACACCTGATTCAAATTGTTAATATATATTTTCCTACCTTCTCTGTTAAATTTTTTTAATCACCCACTATCATCCTTCACTCTGATCCCTGTCCATTTAACTTCCTCCTTGCCCCTCACCTAGAGTTTAATCACTTTATGGCCATATTTTTACTTATAAAAGATAAATGGAAAGTTAAATTCATTTTACTAACCAACTCAGTACTATGTTCTAAAACTGGTCATATTTGAAAAAGGCAAAATAAAAACATTCTAAATTAAAGTTAACAACTGTTGCAGTATAGTAACTCCTCATATATCCATCATTATAGGGAAATGAAGGATTTCATTAAGAGTAAACTAAACTCGCCCTAACCGGTTTGGCTCAGTGGATAGAGCATCAGCCTGTGGACTGAAGGGTCCCAGGTTCGATTCCAGCCAAGGGCATGTACCTTGGTTGCAGGCACATCCCCAGTAGGGGGTGTGCAGGAGACAGCTGATCAATGTTTCTCTCTCATTGATGTTTCTAACTCACTATCCCTCTCCCTTCCTCTCTGTAAAAAATCAATAAAATATTTTTTTTAAAAAAAGAATAAACTAAACTAAAAGTGATGTATCACACGCATTCATTTTCATCCACTTCAAGCATCACCACTTCTGATATCTCAAGCAGAACTAATTCAAAAAATGGCTAGGTACTGAAAATACACACATGAAAAAGACATGGCCCCCATCCTCAAGGAACTCATAACCTATTGGAGAACAAGCAAATAAACTGATAACTTCAGTATATCATCATAAGCACAATGATAGAAGGGAACCAAATCTAGCCTAGCAGAGAAGACCATGGAAAACTTTCTAGAAGAAAAGACAGCCAGCTTTTTCTTTCAGCACCATCTTTGTATCCCCTAGCATACTAAATGCTTGGCACTTAGTTCATACAGAGTTAAATGTTTATTTTAATAAATTCATTACTACTGACAGAAATTGTTTTAAGCTTACATCTCCCTGTCTTTTTAAACAGAGATAAATGCATGTTTTTTAGCTCATCATATTTAATCAGGTATTCTTATATTGTTTGTTTAGTTCTGAAAGTCATAGCTAATATATTTTAGGCTCTTAAAATAGTTTATCATATTAATTTTTACTAAATATAAAAATGTTAACTGCACATTTTTTTCAAATATATAAAAGTATAAAGAAGAAATCGCCCACATTCCCACACCTGAGGAGGATTACTGTTAACATTTTGGACTATTTTATCCTAGGGATGAAATAGGGAGGTTTTGTAAACATGTACTTTTTCTACAGAATTGAGGTCATACTAAACCTAGCTTTATATACTGGTGTAGTACTTAATATTTTACAATGGGCCTTTGCTGTAGTATGTACATTATCTAGTTTCTCACTATTATAAATAATGCTACATAAGGCCCTTTCTATATAAATACTTATCCTCATCTCACTTTTCCACAGAAAAAAGAATTCTTAGAAATACAACTACTGGGTTAAAGAGTATGAAAATTTTAAAGATCACACAAAGCCAAAGGGCCCACCAGAAAGACATTTAACAATTTTTTTAACATTCTGTGTATAAGAATGACACTGGCATTTTCACTACAGCCTTACCAACAACTGTTATTTTAAATTTTTACTTGTTTTAATTATTGCAAATTTGACAGATAAAAAATTCCTCTCTGGCAGGAGCATAACTTTCAAAAGTCTCTAGAAGCAACATATTATTTATTGATTTCACAATAATATGCAGTGTTTCAAAAACATGAAAGTTTAGTTTGAAATGGAGATATGACATTTATAAATGCACACAGAAATATGATTCATGGTGGTAAGACTTTCAGTTATATGAAAATGGAAATTAGGTTAGAAAAAAAGCAACAATAAAATGGTAGATTGATATTTCACTGCAAATAAAATGTAGAGAGAGCTACAATAACTTTGTTTCCAAATATGTAAATTGCTGGAGCTAACAACTGTTGAGGAGCTTATGAAAGTACCCTGCAAAAGTAAACAAATATTTTCTGAATACTGCTTCTTGATTTGTAAGCATTTAGTCTGAACATTTAAACATTTCCCAAGTTCTTATATTTTATATGATAACTATTTTTAAGGCAATACTGGTTGTATTTAAAAATTCTGAGATGACTTTTTGTATTGAAGAACAAGCAACAATGAGGGAACACTGTTCTAGAGTCAGGTGTCCAGACACCTGCGCACTGATCCTTATGTCCAGAGGTGAAGCAGGCCATGTCAATCAGAGTGGCTGTAAAATCAGCTTTTATTTGTATTACATAGGTAGGGAGAAGGGAGAAATTACTCAAAAGAAAGGGGACCACTTCCTAGAAAGGAGGGGTGCTAGGCAGCAAAAGATTGTCCCCTGCATTATATGCAGCTGACTTGAGAGAAGGAGGGAGCGGTTATTGGTCAATTCCTTCCTGTTGTTTTTCGGATCCTACTCTCCTACCCCATTATAAAATCAAGAAATATAATGGCCAAATGGAGTTACTATATTAAAAGGGGGTAGGGGGAGCAATCCTCGGCAAGATACCAAAACATTTGGAAATGGCTTTCTTTGAAAGAAAAAATAGATATGCTAGACAAGCTAACCAAAACAAATTTAGACAGGATGAGGAAATACTGGTGCGGCCAGGCACACTTTTCCCTCCTTTATGTTTGGTAACCCACTTTCCCTTGGGTCCTGGAAGAGCTATCAGGCTACCCAGGCCAGTCACTAGGATTAGCAACTGACCTAGGATGAGCCAACCATCCATTACCCTCCTGGCAGGTCTTCTAGCCTTGGCCAATGACTCCAGAAGAGTCAAAAAGTATTCTCTGGGGTTGCTAACTAGTATACTGTTGGTGTGAAGTTGCCAGTAGCTAGGAGGAAGAAGTAAATCTGCAGAAGAACTAAGAATATCATAAAAATGTACACTTAAAACCTGTATGATCCTATTAACCAATGTCACCCCAATAAATTTAATTTTTAAAAAAATAACAAGTAGGGGTTAATTAGGTAGAGAAATAAAATATAGTACTCTGCTCTACACAAAACAGGATGCGTGGTATTTGTTGATCATAACAATTGACAAAAATTATTTAACTGACTTCTTGTGTTACAGTGTAGATATACCAAGTATATACAGGGGTAGGCAAAAGTAGGCTTACAGTTGTATGTGAAAGTTTATTCTTGTGTTATTATTTATTAACTATTGTGTCATTTATTTGTATTACAACTGTAAACCTACTTTTGCCCACCCTGATGTAGAAAGTTTGTTTAAATATAGACTCTGAACTTTAAGAAATGCTACTCTAATACATAATTCACTAAATCTTTTTCTATGATATGTTTATCTAAACAACTAGTTCAGAGGTTATCTACACTCGACTTGTCTTATGATGTCCATCTGCCCACACTCCTCTAACAAAATGGCACTGCCCACAGTTCAAGGAAGGGCAGCAGCTATGCTCATTCATACCCCTCCCACCAGCCAGAGAGAATTACTAAATCACTTATTTGGTTATTACATTTACTGTTGTTTGTCTGTCTCACTTCACTAGAATGAAACCAATGAATTTTGGCCTGCTTTGTTTACTGATGTGTCCTACCCAGGCACTTAGAATAATTCCTGGTATATATTAGATACTTAATAGCATGCTGTTGAACAAATGAATGGGGCTATAACGTGGGTAAGGACATCTATAAACTGGCAAGCAACTTATGACCAGAGTGACCTAGACAAATCAAATTCCTCTGCTAGGGAATTCTGAATTTATTTTAAAGAAGAAGAAACTGAATAAAGCAGCCAAAAAGACATGTAAAGACTTGCTGTTGTGACAGAAAGGGGTCATGTGTAAAACCAAAGTTACAGAGCAGCAGAAACTCTTGGCCAAGACTTGCCAGTAGAAACAAGCTAACCGTATACACATGTAGAAAGAAGCAGAGGTACCACAAGAAAGAAACCGTGCAGCTGCCTAGGTTCTACCTCCAGTTCATTCTAGCAGCATTATAGTGTCAAACTTCCTATGACATTCCTCCCTCTGAAGCTGGGATGGGTCTGTATTCCTTGTCACTAAAGAGTCCAAACTGGAGAGCACTGTACGAAGTACAATCACACTGGTAAAGGGTCCCCTTCACTCCTTGCTCCCTTTCCTTGTTCCTACAATGAGAGAAATGACTTGTTGGGTCATGGGGTTTTTTATATTCTAGTTGCCACCTTACGATGTTTACCAAGTTTTGGGGGTTAGAGCATGTGTTAGCATCTCTGTGGGCAATTAGTAGACTTGACATGTCCTAGGAAACCTTTGTACGTAGCTCCCTTGGTCTCAAGTGATTCCCTTTGTGTTGTCTCTCGATGTACACACCCCAACACAAGTCGCAAGTCATGGGGCTGTCATGACAGATAAATCACCTCCAAAGTCCTGCCTTCGACAGAGACCAAACCTTACTGACTCCGAGTAAAGACTTGTACAGATATATTTTTGTTTTAATTTATAATCTATTTTTTTCATTTGTTTATTCTGGTGATGGAGTCTCATTTAAAAACAGGATACAGAGTGCTGTTCATCAAAAGGTGCCTGGGCCGTTGGTGTTTGTTCTCTGGTCCCAGGACCTCCCATTATTAGGATGTTGACTTCAGTGAACCAAGTCCACAGTAAAGAGGGGCTTCACGTTTTGTTTCTTCTTGGCAGCCTTGGCTGTTTGGGTTTTCTCTCTCGCTTGAATTGTCATTATGGTGTGTGTAACATCCCGTAATAGCAGGTACTGGTTGTCACCTAGTGCCCTGTGATGGAAATTATTTAGATATATTTAGTATGTGTTGCCATCAAAGAGTTCTTTTGTTTGTTTGTTTTAATGATTGTATTAACTTACCTTCCTAACAGTACACCAGAATTTGCTTTTTGGGGGGAAAGGATTGTATTGATAATTGTTGGGGATTCAGCATTGAGCGGCAAGTTGCCTTTTTCCCTGCCTTGCCTGGTGGCACCTTTGTGTTTTTGTGAAGTAACTATTTGAAGACGAGTATCTGGATGCTTTGGCCTTTTCTCTTCTGTAAATTTAAGGGTGTTGAGGCCATGGGGAGGCATGGTCTTGGCCCCATCACTGCCTTTTGCCCCTCAGTGTTCTCACAACTCTTAAAATCATGATCTACTGAAAATGAAGGAAAATGTGATTTAGACGTGACATACAGCACAGTAAAGTATGTTCCTGATCCCAGAAGATTTATTAGTTTTTTACTTAGTTACTCCAGAAATGAAAAATCAGCATTTCAACCTCTCAGATGCCCCTGCAGTGACCGGGAGTGGAAGAGCCCATTCGTTAGGAGCTGGAGGAACTTTTGTGATGGGCAAAACGAATGAGAGGGGAACACAGACTTTGTGACTCCTATAATAAGAGGGGGCTGGCTTTTAGCCCTGCTGTCCCTTCTTATTCTAAAAGTTTTGTCTCTCACTAGACCCAGGGTACAGATGAGTTCCCAAATTCAACTATTTTCTGCAAAGTGACTTTGATAAAGGTTGGTCCAGACACTTCCGATCAAGAACCTATGTGTGTGTTTCTGATGGAGAACTTCGATGTGTGTAATTCTGATCAAGAACCTGTTCATACATGTGTTCGGCTTGAGGCATCTGCCTCAAGTACACAGTGTTTGCTATCCACGTGTCCTAGTATTTATTTTACCTTCTTTTGGGGGTTTTGTATCTTTCACCCTAAGCCAGTGTCCTTGAATAGTTTCCATATTTCGGTAGCCATACCAAAGCCAGGATATTTTCATTTGATTAGATACCAGTATTTGTGGATGTCTAACTTAGTTTTTTAAAAAACTTCTAAATGGGGCCAGTGTACAATCCAGAGGATGATCTGCAAATCAAGCTACTTATATACTTGTGTGGGGGACCCTGTGCTCAGCATTGGGTGGCTTTTCTAAGAGAAATATGGGGAAGGGTTGGTTGCAATTTTTTTAAATCTAACTTGGGGGGGGGGGATCCTATTTTTTACAATATTCTTTTGTTTTTCTATTAACATTTTCCTTTAGCCTTGAATTTTACTAAATTTCCTCCTGATTTAAAAATCTTGTTTCTAATCTGGGAATTTGAAATATTGGTACTTATTTAATGTTACACCAATTTTTCCAAAGAGTTCAAACCACTTTATTACCAGAACATGGTAAAAAAAAAAATTTGCAGCCATTTCAAGCAGCTGGTGGGCTTTTTATAAAATAACACCATTACCTGGTACCATTATATGTTCTGAGAGGTGAATGTAAAAATGTAAAAAGTGTAGGCTTTTTTTAAAAAATAACAATAAACTTCCAAAGAAAGAAAAAAAAAAAGATTTAGTCAGAAAACTTACACTAATGAGAACTTTCTCTAAATATCTGAAGAGCTATTATACAGAAGAAGATAGTGTGGAGCAGACTAGAGCCAAAGATATAATTCAGAGGATATATTTTGATTCAGTATAAAGGAAAAACCATCTGAGAAGGAGAACGATCAAAAAATAGAATGGCGCTAGCTGGTTTGGCTCAGTGGATAGAACGCTGGCCTGCGGACTGAAGGGTTCCAGGGTTCAATTCTGGTCAAGGGCACATGCCTGGGTTGCGGGCTCGGTCCCCCAGTAGGGGGCGTGCAGAAGGCAGCCAATCAATGATTCTCTCTCATCACTGATGTTTCTCTCTCTCCCTCTCCTTTCCTCTCTGAAATCAATAAAAATGCTTTTAGGAAAAAAAAAAAAATAGAATGAATTGCCACAGAAAACAATGATCAGACTGAAGTTTCAATACAAGATACACGTTTCTGTGGTCTGAAAAACCAGGCCAAATTTAGAAAGTCTGACAAGTAGACTATTACATAATTCATTTATTCAACATTAACACTATGTGAGGCCTTGAATTAGGTGCCAAGGAGAGAAGCATAAAGCTTGTTATAAGAATATTTAGGACTTGAATTGAGTTTTTGAGGTGCAAATACAAGGGCAGATACAGCACAGTACCATGACGGTAACGTTTTGGAAAGAAAACAATATTGTTTAGAAATCAAGTCATAAGTCTAATAAAATCAGAAATAGAAAAACTTAAAAAAGTCCACCTGTCAGAATGGCTATAATCAACAAATCAACAAATGACAAGTGCTGGAAAGGATGTGCAGAAAAAGTAACCCTCTTGCACTGCTGGTGGGAATGCAGACTGGTACAGCCACTGGTATTCCCTCTGGTGTTTCCTCAAAAAATTAAAAATGGAACTTCCATTTGACCTAGTAATCCCACTTCTAGGAATATATCCCAAGAAAACAGAAACACCAATCAGAAAGGATATATGCACCTCTATGTTCATAGCAGCACAATTTACAATAGCTAAGATTTGGAAACAGCCTAAGTGCCCATCAGCAGATGAGTCGATTAGAAAACTGTGGTACATCTACACAATGGAATACTATGCTGCTGTAAAAAAGAAGTAATTCTTACCATTTGCAAAAGCATGGATGGAACTGGAGAGCATTACACTAAGCAAAATAAGCCAGTCAGAGAAAGATAAATATCACATGATCTCACTCATTTGTGGAATATAATGAACAACATAAACTGCTGAACAAAAATAGAATCAGAATCATAGAAGCATCAAACATACTGTCCAACCTATGAGGGAAGGCGGGGGGTGAGGGGGGTAAGAGATCAACCAAAGGACTTGTATATATGCAAATGAGCATAACCAATGGACACAGATAGTAGGGGCATGTGCTGGGGGATGTAGGTGGCTGGGGAGAGGTCAATGGGGGGAAAAGGAGATTTATATAATACTTTAAACAATAAAGAATTTTTTTAAAAAAAGAATGTCCACTAGAGGGGAGGCGGGAGTGGGTGGGTGGTTGGATGGGGAGTGATAAACCGGGGAATTTATATTCATACTAGGGGCCCGGTGAACGAAATTCGTGCACTGGGGGTGTGTGTGTGGGGGGGGGGGTGTCCCTCAGCCCAGCCTGCCCCCTCTCACATATTGGGAGCCCTCAGGCGTTGACCCCCATCACCCTCCAATCGCAGGATCGGCCCCTTGCCCAGGCCTGACGCCTCTGACAGAGGCGTCAGGCCTAGGCAGGGGACCCTCATTTCCCCCCATCACTGGTTCTGCCCCCAGCCCAGGCCTGATGCCTCTGGCCCAGGCATCAGGCCTGGGCAGGGGACCCCCAGACCCCTCCAATTGCTGGCTCTGCCCCTTGCCCAGGCCTGATGCCTCGGCCAGAGGCGTAGACCCCCATCACCCTCTGATCATCTGATCGGCACCTTGCCCAGGCCTGACGCCTCCGCCAGAGGTGTCAGGCTTGGACAGGGGACCCCCATCTCCCCCCGATCACTGGCTCTGGCCCCCGCCCAGGCCTGAGGCCTCTGGCCCAGGAATCATGCCTGGGCAGGGGACCCCCATCTCCCTCTGATCGCTTGCTCCACCCCTCGCCCAAGCCTGACACCTCTGACCCAGGCTTCAGGCCTGGGCAAGGGGACCATCATATCCCCCCAATCCCCGGCTCTGCCCCCCACCCAGGCCTGATGCCTCGGCCAGAGGAGTTGACCCTCATCACCCTCCAATCACCAATCACCGGATCGGCCCCTTGACCAGGCCTGAGGCCTCCAGCAGAGGTGTCAGGCCTGGGCAGGGGACCCCCAGCTCCCCGCGGTTGCAGGCTCCGCCCCTGCCCAGGCCTAATGCCTCTGGCCTAGGCGTCCGGCCCGGGCAGCGGGGACCCGCAGCTGCAGCGGCCCCGCGATCGTGGGCTTCGCTTTAGGCCCAGGCAAGGGACCCCGAGCTCCTGGGACTGCCAGCTTCGACCGTGCCCAGCTCCCATCACTGGCTCCACCCCTACTTCCTGCTATCACTGGCCAGGGCGGAAAAGGCACCTGATTCTCCAATCATGGCTGGGGGGCAGGGCAAAGGCGGCCCCAGGGCCGCCTTTGCCCTGCCCCCCAGCTCTTAGCTCCCCCCTGGGTTTCCGATCACTGTCAGTGGCAGGGGGCTTCTTCCTGCTTTCCCTTTCACCTCCCTGAATTGCGCTTACATATGCAAATTAACCGCCATCTTGTTGGCAGTTAACTGCCAATCTTAGTTGGCAGTTAACTGCCAATCTTAGTTGGCAGTTAATTTGCATATAGCCCTGATTAGCCAATGAAAAGGGTAGCGCTGTACGCCAATTACCATTTTTCTCTTTTATTAGTGTAGATATGGACACAGACAATAGAGTGGTGAAGGCCCGGAAGGGGCAAGTGTGGGGTGGAGGGGGTCAATGGCGAAAAGCAAACGAACAAACAAACAAAGGGGATATCTGTAATACTTTCAAGAGTAAAGAAAAAAATTGTCCACTATCATGACTTTAATTCAACATTGTACTGTAAGTCCTAATCACTGCAATAAAGAGAAAAAAATACATAAAAGTTATACGGATGGGAAAAACAGAACACTGGCTTTATTTGCAGACAACTATGAAAAATCTTAAGAAATCTAAAAAAATATATAAGCACTAATAAATAAGTTTAGCAAGGCCTCAAAGGGTCAATATAAAAAATGATTGTATTTCTATATACTAGCAATAAAAGTTAAAAATACCATATGCCATAGCATCAAAAAACATGAAATAGGGCTGTTAACAGGTAAATGGAGAAATAAATTGTGGTGTATCCATGCAGTAGAATATTATTCAGCACTAAAAAAGAAAAAACAGCTGCTATTTGTACAACATGAATAAATTTCAAAATAATCATGCTGAGCAAAAGAAGCTGATTATAAACAAGTACATACCACAGGATTCCATTCATACGAAATTTCAGAAAAGGCAAATCTGATCTATAGTGATAGAAAGCAGATCACTGGTTGCCCAGGGCTAAGGATGGGTATTATGGATGGATATGAAAAAGGGGGTGCAAGCAAACTTTTTAGAGTGATAGACTTTTTTTTTTTTCAACTGGTTGTAGAGGGAGGGAGGGAGGGGCAGGAGGAGGGAGGGAGGGAAGAACATTGACTGGTTACCTCCCGCACATGCTCCTACCAGGGATGGAACCTGAAATCTTTTAGCACACTCCAACCAACTGATCCACACAGCCGAGGGCAAAAAAAAAATTTTATTTTTATTGCAGTGGTATTTATATGAGTAAATAATTGTACTACTGGAAGAAGGCAATCTGGGAGAGCTACATCTTTGAATTTTGCTTATAGTTAGAATGGAATCTATCATAATCAATGAAAGATGAAAGAGTCCTGGCATAACTCGTCTGTAAAGTATACTTTACTCTTGTAGTAGTTCATTCTATATTTGAACATACTCTTCTAGTCTATGTTTGGATAGGTACTGTGACAAAAATGTGCAGTATCTCAAGCAACCTATTCAACTTTTATATTATTACTAGTGGCCCGGTGCACAAAATTTGTGCACATTGAAAGGGAATTAATTAGAGGAAATATTTTAATGTTGCTATTTGCCCTTTCTCTATAATAAAAGTGTGAGAGATAAAAGGAAATGAGTACAATGTATATGAAAATAATACATAATTTTATTAATAAATAAACAATAATAAAATGATATAACAAAAAACTCATGATGTAGAAACAACACTGATGCAAATAATGACTGATAAAGTGATTAAACTTATTCTAATATCTCCCTGTATACCACATTAAGGGCTGGTTGGGGGTGTGACTGATGACTGATGGGCAGAGGTCGGCCCAGCAGGGCCGGATCTCCCACGGGAGATCCGGTCTGGCGGGGCGACTGTTGCGGGAGATCCCAGCTGGTGGGAAGACTGCTGGCGGTCGCAGTCGCCCCGGAACTCCCGGCGGGAGGGCCAGTTGGGGGCGTGACTGATGGCTAATGGGCAGCAGTCGTCCCGCCAGTGCTGGATCTCCCGCAGGAGATCCGGGCTGGAGGGGCGACTGCTGTGAGAGATCCGGTCTGGCAGGGCGACTGCTGCGGGAGATCCGGTCTGGCTGGGCGACTGCTGCCCCTCAGCCATCAGTCACGCCCCCAACCGGCCCTCCCGCCAGGAGATCCAGGCAGGAGGCGTGACTGATGGCTGACAGGAAGCAGTCGCCCCGCCAGCCCGGATCTCCCGGCGGAAGGGCTGGTTGGGGGCATGACTGATGGCTGACAGGCAGCAGTAGCCCCACCAGCCCAGAACTCCAACGGGAGATCCGGGCTGGAGGGGCGACTGCTGCGGGAGACGTGACTGATGGCTGACGGGCAGCAGTTGCCCCGCCAGCCCGGATCTCCCGGCGGGAGGGCCGGTTGGGGGCCTGACAGCTGGCGGACCGCCAGGGTCACACCTGCCAGCCCTGGGTCGGGTCGCACAGGGGTCGCCCGCCATCCAGGTCACAGATAGCAGGCCCAGATGGTGACGTGGCAGGCAGAATGGCGCTGTCCCATCCTGCCTGCAGTATGCAAATTAGCTGCCATCTTTGTTGGCGGTTAACCGCCATCTTGGCTGACAGTTAATTTGCATATCGCCCTGATTAGCCAATGGGAAGGGTAGCAGAGTGACACTAATTACCATGTTTCTCTTTTATTAGATAGGATCACAGAAGATCTTTAAGAGAAACTTATATAGAAAACTTTTAATTATGCCATGTGTACTATCATAATCAATCAAATTCTTTTTATTTCAAAAATAGTGCTAAAGATATGAATATAAACTGAGAAGACAACAGTCTCTGTTAAAAATTAAGTAACATATCCTTAGTCAGTTTTGCTCATTGGTTAGAGAGTTGGCCCAAGACTGAAGGGTCGCAGGTTTGATTCTGGTTAGGGGCATGTGCCTCAGTTGCAGGATCAATCTCCAGGTAAGGGCTCATGAGGGAGGCAAGCAGTCGATGTGTCTCTCACATCAATGTTTCTCTCTCAGTCTCTCCCTCTCCCTTCCACTCTCTCTAAAAATTAATAGAAAAAATACCCTCAGTTGGGGATTAACAAAACAAAAAAATTCAGTAACATAATTATTTCTCTCTCTTCTTTAGCTCTTTTTATATATACCTTTTGGGTTTTAATCACAAAGTACTTAGGTATCTTTAGATGAATTTAAATAATTTTAAGCTCTTTCTACGCCCCAGAAGATAGAAAATGTATTGCGTTATTAAATGCACTAGGTTCATCTCTACAAAATAAAATTTTCTTGGAAATATGGTTTTAAAAGATAGAATTAGTTAAGATTAGGTCATACTGGATTAGGGTTGGCCCCAATCCAATGACTAGTGCCCCAGTAAGAAAAAACAGATACAGACAAACAGGGAAAACGCCATGTGAAGACAAATACAGAGACTGCCCCAGCTTACTTCCTGGTGAGAATTTCAAGACTTCAGAACAGGAAGGGGAAATCCAAGTGTAGCCCAGCAGTACAGTGAGCTGAAGCAATGAAGTTGGGAGTCCAGGAAAATCAAGGAAGTTAGAATTCACAGGGTGGCATCCCAAAGAAAAGAGAGATTCATGGGAAAAGAGAAGTAAGTCCAAAGATCTGCAGAGGGTCTGAGTCTTTGAAGATCTGTGTATTGATTAGTATTTGAGTATACTAAGAAAACCAGGTAAGGCCAGGGAATAAATCCCATGAAAGAAACAGAAAGAATGATCCCCAGAGATCACACAAGGCTAGGAATAATTTGTGTTTGCAACAGCCAAGAGTAAAACTAACTTAATTCCCTGGGCTTCAGGCAGAGAATTCAGAAGGGTACTGCCTCGGTAGGGTAGAAAACTCAACTCTAGACTAAACACTGCTGTGGGCCCATCTACCAAACAAATGAAAACCAAGCCTCAAAAAAAATTTAAAAATAAAAAAAAATCAAGGTATTTCCAAATGATTTAATTACATCCCAGGACAAAGTTCAAGAATATTTGTAGTAACACAAAAATATAACATCCAGCAAAAAAATACCAGGCATGAAAAGAAACAGAAAAGTGTGAGGCATACTGAGAAAAAAAATCAATTGATTGAAACAGACCTCAAATTGACACAGATGATAAAGTTAGTAGATAAGGACATTCAAAGTTAATATAACTGTGTTGCATATTTTCAGGAATAGAGATATGACAAATACACTGACTAGAATTAATGAATTAGACACTACAAAAAAGATCAAAAAACTTCAAGTTTAACAACAAAAATTCTCCAAAATGAAATATAGACAGACTGAAATATATATATATGTATGTTTAAATATATATATTTATATGTATAAAAATCTAATTATCAGCTCTACAAATGCCAAACACACACATATAACCACACACACACACACAAATGGAGACAACTATACCAAGGCACATCTTAGTCATACTTCTTTAAAAAGATATAAAGAGAAAATCTGAAAAAAAATGGAGAAAAAAGACATTATGTTCAGAGTAACAAAACTAAGAATAAGAGCAAAATTCTCATAATAAATAATGCAAGCAAGAAGACAGTGGTGTCATATCTTTAAAACATTAAAAGGGCCGAAACTGGTTTGGCTCAGTGGATAGAGCGTCGGCCTGCGGACTGAAAGGTCCCAGGTTCGATTCCAGTCAAGGGCATGTACCTGGGTTGCGGGCACATCCCCAGTGGGAGATGTGCAGGAGGCAGCTGATCGATGTTTCTCTCTCATCGATGATTCTCCTCCCCCACCAAGAAACATCAGACATCCCAACTTGGGCAACATCTTCTGCCAAGTAGGCAGCACCAGCATGGACCAGTGGGGGAAGGAGATAAAACTATAACACCACAAAAGCTCTGAAAATTAAACTGCCACTGGAATATCAGCTCACAAAAATAGATCATGGTCCATATGGTAAATCTAAACAGAATGACTAAGTTAAAGGCCAAAATGTCCAGGATGTAACAATAATAATAATAAAAAAATCACCCATCATACCAGGAACCATAAAAGATCACACCTGAATGAGAAAGACAATAAACTAATACCAGCACAGACATGAATCAGATGTTGGAATATCTGACAAGGATTTTGAAATAGTTGTCATAAAAATTTATCAACAACCAATCACAAATTCTCTGAAACAAATAAAAAAATAGAAAATAGCAAAGAAACAGAAGTTATAAATCAAACAGAAATTCTCAAATTATAACATATCCAAAATAAAAATCTCAGTGGATGGGTTCAATAGTATAATAGAGATGGCATAGCATAAAACTAGTGAACTTTGGGACAGATCAATAGATTTTACCCAATCTGAACAACTAAGAGAAAATAAATCAAAATATAAAGAACAGAATTGTGGGGACTCGTGGGACCATAACAAAATATTTAATATTCATATTACTGAAGTACCAGAAGGAGAAGAGAGAATGGGACTGAACAAATATTCAAAGATAATGGCTGAAATATTCTCAAATTTGGCAAAGCACCAAAAAAATTTCAAGTTGACTGAACCTCAAACAGGATAAACTCAAAGAAATTTACACCAAGACACATATCATTACTAAACTTCTGAAAACTAAAAAGAAAAAAAAATCTTGAAAGGAGCCAAGAGAAACAACATATTGCCCACAGGATAACACCAATTCAAATGAAAGCAAATTTCTCACTAAAAACCATGAAGGTTAAGGAGAAAGTGGCCCACTACTTTTCAAGTACTGAAAAAAAGAGCTGTCCATTATGAATTCTATTTCCAGCAAAACTATCTTTCAGGAGTGAAGGAAAAATACACACATTCTCAGAAGGTAACTTGCAGAAGGTAAACTAAAAGAATGTGCCACTAGGAGACCCATTCTTAAAGAGCAGCTGAAGAAAAATGTTCAAACACAAAAGAAATGCTAAAGTAAACAAAGCACTACTAGAGCATCAGGAAGGAAGAACAAAAGACAGCAAAAATGTAGGTTCATAAAATAAATTATCATGCTCCTCATGAGTTTTATATTTCATATCTGATGATTAAAACAAAAATTATAACAATTCAATTCAATGTTTTAATACCTTCTACATTATCCCCAAACAACTAACTGTTCATCCTCTGCTTTAATAGCTCTAAGTAAAAAGGAAATAACTACTTCCCAACGTATTAGAAAGTTCTTCTGCATGTTGAAATATCTGTTCAGAATCCAACTCTCTGTAGGACTGGGGTTTTATTTTTGCTAAGGTCAGTCACCTCAGATCTAGACCTGAAAGGGCGAGTCGTCTCGGGGCCTGACCACGCTGCTGGCGGCCTCAGGCACCGACTCCCCAGCCCACGGCGGGAGCCCGGCGCAGGCTGCCACCCGCCCGCCGCCCCCGGACCGGACCGGACCCACGCGGCAGCAGCGGCGGCGGGGCGCGTGCCCTCGCCCGAGGAGGAGGAGATGGAGGAGGAGGCGATCGCTGACGCCCCCGGGAACGAGACGGAGGACGTGGACTTCCTGCCTGGGCTGGAACTGGTCGATCTACTGGACCCCCAGCAACCGGACTGGCCCCTGGAGCCCGGGCTCAGCTCGCCCTGGGGGGGGCTAGGACTGCGCCCTCCATCTTGCCCTGGGTCCTCCATTTTTGGGGCAGCCGCCATGTGCTCAGGAGAGTGCCTTCTTCCCGGAAGCCCAGGCCCCTGCTGGCCACGCCCAGGATGACCCGACTAGCGCCTGGCCAATCGGCGGGGCCCACAGTCCCCTCTCCTGCCCTCACTCCACCCCCCTTTAAAACCAATCAACATGTATTGTGCAGTTATTATACATGAGGTATTTATTCCTAACAACCTATGAAAAAAAACATTAATCTCAATTTTACACATAAAGAAATAAATTTACGTATCAGGTAATATTTCCAAAGTCACTCTGTATAAATACTAGGTGTACCAGTTAATAATGCGGATTTTTTTTCAATAGATGGAGTTACACATATGTTGATATATATGTGATTTGATATGTATGCTATTTTGTTGTAATGACAACAAGCTTCACAACTTTACATGTCAAATTTTCTGAAGGTGTTAACACCGTAGATATTTTTACACTTAAAAATGTCGAATTTCGTGCCAAAAAAAGAGCATTTGCGGGAAGTTATAATTCATTACTATATTTTGAGGAAAAGTGCTGCTGAATACTTCGGGAAGTTTATGGTGAACATGCTCCATCTCAAGATACTTGTGAATTCTGGTGTAAATGCTTTAAAAGTGATGATTTTGATGTGAAAGACAAAAACCGTCCAGGTCAACCAAAAAAGTTTGAAGACCAAGAACTACAAGCATTATTGGATGAAGATGCATGTCAAACTCAAAAACAACTTGCAGAAAGATTAAACGTTGCTCAGCAAACAATTTCCAATAGTTTACAAGCAATGGGAAATATTTTAAAGGAAGAAAAATGGGTGCCACATCAACTGAACGAAAGACAAATGGAAAACCTAAAAGTCATCAGTAAAATGTTGCTTCAACGGCACGAAAGTCTATTTTTTTTATTTATTGTCTAAAGTTTTACATATAGGAGAACCAAGATGGCGGCATAGGTTAACGCCGGAGTTTGCTGCTTTGAACAACTACTTCAAAAGTGAAACCAAAAAACGGAAGGGACATCACCCAGAACCACAGGAACGCTGGCTGAGTGGAAGTCCTACAACTAGGAGGAAAGAGAAACGCATACGGACACTCAGAGGAGACGCAGTGCTGAAGTCAAATTCTGAGGTGCGGAGTGCGCGGAGCGGGCTGGCGGCGGAGGGCGCGGTTGTTGTTTTCAATCGGGAGGGAGTCGCAGACTCTGAGCACCAGATCCGGGCGAGTCTTTAGGGACCCAGACTCAAACGGGAGAAGCGGGACTGTCTGGCTTCGGTCAGAGCGAGTGCAGCTTTCTCTCCGAGCTTTGCAGCGGGTGCTGGGACTCAGAGAGGCAGAGCCCCTTGGGACAGGACTGAGAGCCGCCATAACTGCTCTCTCCGGCCCACCCTGTTGATCCTGTGCGACCCGCCCTGCCCAAGCCCATTGCAGAACCATTTGCCGGATAGCCTCAGGCAAAGGCTAGATTAGCACCTCCCTAGAGGACAGAAGTTCTCTCACTGCTGACACAGCTGATTCTCATAGCCACTTGGCCTGGAGGTCAAACCCTCCCTGGAATTAGCTACAACAATCAAGATTTATCTATAAGACTGTGAACAAAGACCACTAGGGGTTACACCAAGGAAGCATAACAAAATGCGGAGACAAAGAAACAGGACAAAATTGTCAATGGAAGAAATAGAGTTCAGAACCACACTTTTAAGGTCTCTCAAGAACTGTTTAGAAGCTGCCAATAGACTTAATGAGATCTACACGAAAACTAATAAGACCCTCGATCTTATATTGGGGAACCAACTAGAAATTAAGCACACACAGACTGAAATAACGAATATTATACAGACGCCCGACAGCAGACCAGAGGAGCGCAAGAATCATGTCAATGATTTGAAATGCGAGGAAGCAAAAAACATCCAACCGGAAAAGCAAAATGAAAAAAGAATCCAAAAATGCGAGGATAGTGTAAGGAGCCTCTGGGACAGCTTCAAGCGTACCAACATCAGAATTATAGGGGTGCCAGAAGATGAGAGAGAGCAAGATATTGAAAACCTATTTGAAGAAATAATGACAGAAAACTTCCCCCACCTGGTGAAAGAAATGGACTTACAGGTCCAAGAAGCGCGGAGAACCCCAAACAAAAGGAATCCAAAGAGGACCACACCAAGACACATCATAATTAAAATGCCAAGAGCAAAAGATAAAGAGAGAATCTTAAAAACAGCAAGAGAAAGAAACTCAGTTACCTACAAGGGAATACCCATACGACTGTCAGCTGATTTCTCAACAGAAACTTTGCAGGCCAGAAGGGAGTGGCAAGAAATATTCAAAGTGATGAATAGCAAGAACCTACAACCAAGATTACTTTATCCAGCAAAGCTATCATTCAGAACGGAAGGTCAGATAAAGAGCTTCACAGATAAGGAAAAGCTAAAGGAGTTCATCACCACCAAACCAGGATTATATGAAATGCTGAAAGGTATCCTTTAAGAAGAGGAAGAGGAAGAAAAAGGTAAAGATACAAATTATGAACAACAAATATGCATCTATCAACAAGTGAATCTAAGAATCAAGTGAATAAATAATCTGATGAACAGAATGAACTGTTGATTATAATAGAATCAGGGACATAGAAAGGGAATGGACTGACTATTCTTGGGGGGGAAAGGGGTGTGGGAGATGCGGGAAGAGACTGGACAAAAATCGTGCACCTATGGATGAGGACAGTGGGTGGGGAGTGAGGGCGGAGGGTGGGGCGGGAACTGGGAGGAGGGGAGTTATGGGGGGGGAAAAAAAAAGGAACAAATGTAATAATCTGAACAATAAAGATTTAATTAAAAAAAAATAAAAAATAAAATAAATAAAGTTTTACATATGACTCCTTTTTCCCCAATTGACACTCCCCACCCCCCGCTCTCCGCCCCCCGCCCCCGACACCCAGCCATTCCCACCCCTGGCAAGCTCCCACCACCCCAGTGTCTGTGTCCATTGGTTATGCTAATATGCATGCATACAAGTCCCTTGGTTGCTCTCTAACCCACCCCCTAGTCTTTTTTGCATCGAATTGTGACTGGCAATGAAAAGTGGATTTATTTTGAGAATCCCAAACACACAAAATCATGGGTTGATCCAGGTCAACCATCAACATCGACTGCAAGCCCAAATCGCTTCTGAAAGAAGACAATGCTCTGTGTTTGGTGGGATCAGGAAGGCGGGGTGTATTATGAGCTTCTAAAACCAGGTGAAACTGTTAATACTGATTGCTACCAACAACAAATAATTAATTTGAACCATGCTTTGATCATGAAATGACCAGAATGTTCCAGAAGACACGGCAAAGTAATTTTGCTTCACGATGATACACCATCACACACTTGAAAACCAATAAAGACACGATAAAAGATTTTTCCTGGGAAGTATTAACCCACCTACCGTATTCACCAGACCTTGCTCCTTCAGATTACCACTTGTTCTGATCGATGGCACACGCACTTTCTGAGCAGCACTTCAAAATACACAAAGAAGTGGAAAATTGGGTCTCTGAATGTTTGCCTCAAAACAAGAAAAGTTCTATTGGGACGGTATCCACAAATTACCTGAAAGATGGGGAAATGTGTAGCTAGCGATGGACATGACTTTGAATAGAGCACTTTTGATGTTTCTCTTGAAATTATCATGTTTTCTTTTATTACAAAATTCGACATTATTAACCGGTACACCTAGTAAGTGGCAGACCACATATGTGAAACCAAGTCACCCTAAATCTAGTCCTCAAATGCTTCTCAACCAATAGCTGGTGTCATGATGTCAACTGGCTCTTAAACCTCTCCTCAGGGCAATATCCTCCCTCCTCTATCCTTATTCCAACAACCTTTGTGATTACTTAAAATGTCTCTATCTACCCTTGAAGCTTACTGCTTGCCTGACTTGCAATCATTAGTAGCTGTACTGTGACAGGGCAGATAGGGAGAACTGCCAAAATTAACTTCTTTTAACAAAGAACTTAATCTGGGTATGACTGTAATAAATATGTTTAGTTCTAGGCCCTGACTCTCTCCTATTCCTCCTATTCTACTGAAAGAAACCTGACCATTCCAGGGCAAGCACAGAGATACAATACTTAACATTTTCTGTTCTCAATGTAACAAGCTAAATATAAGCTCTCAACCCTCTCCCACAAATAATGCTTCAAGTGCTTAAAGCCAATTATTTTATCTTCTCAAAGTTAAATACGATTTCCATTTCCCTTCCCATCTCAGTCACTCTACTAAGTCCAAGGGTCTTTCTATTTCTCAAAACACCACTACATCAAAGACATCAACAGTAATTATGAATGAATAGAAATAACTCAAAATATAACTATCTTCCCACAGTAAATATCTTCAAATTATTCTAAGCAAATCCTCAGACATACATATATACCACTGAGACTTATTTAAAAAGAACACTACATTGGTAATCAGGAGATATTAGACTTGTCTTAGCTCTGTCTCTAACTAACAACCTTATGCAAATCCTCTTACACCTGAGTCTTAGTCTCTCACCTATAATGTCATCTTCGGTCCTCTGGGCTCTGACATTCTATTCCTCCTAAACACCAGAAAATGTGAAATACAAACATCCTACCACTAGAGGGCATAAAACTATGGTTGTCAATCTAAAAAGTAGACAAAAATCTCCTCCAGATAGTGTCCCAGGCAAACTATATTCATTTAAATTATATGAATTTAAATTAAACCTCAATAATTTGTCTCCTGGAAAAGAACTCCAGGCTACTGCTCAAACACTGTTATCTTTTGGGGCTGATTAAAGTTTTCTTAAACCAAACTGACTATCACAAAGACATGCTTACTGTGTAAAACTGAGGAAGAGGCATGAAGAAGTAGAGCAGAAAGAACACAGGAGAAGGGAGGAGAAGAAAAAGAAGCAGTTGGAGTTTTGTTTTTGTTCGGTATGCGGGAGTCTGGGGGTTATGATGTTAAATTTCTACAGTATATCTGTGACTTTCAAAGTGTTATAGTAATATATTACCATTTTCCCACAGAATATTTAGCCCTTGTTGATAGTTCAGCAGAAAATAATATTCCCACATAAAAACTTCAGGCAAATTTCATAAGAACAACTTTAAAATACCAATATGGCCAAAGCCGGTTTGGCTCAGTGGATAGAGCATCGGCTTGCGGACTGGGGGGTCCCAGGTTCGATTCCGGTCAAGGGCATGTGCCTGGGTTGCGGGCACATCCCCAGTGGGAGATGTGCAGGGGGTGGCTGATCGATGTTTCTCTCTCATCGATGTTTCTGGCTCTCTGTCTCTCTCCCTTCCTCTCTGTAAAAAATCAATAAAATATATATAAAAAAAATAATAAAATAAAATACCAATATGTTAGCAGTAACTAAAACATCAATCCTTTCAAAATAAAAAGAGAATTGCAAATATAGAAAACAATTCTTCCGTGACTGTATCACTTTCACTATTTTTTAAGTATCCCTCTAAGATTATTATGAACAAGTGCTTAGTTTAGCATATGAGTTTTAAAACAGAAAATTTTTAAACTGGGGAGAAAAGTTACTAATTGAACAACAGCGAAGGTCATCATGTCCATCTTCCTTAAACAAAGGTTCCTATTTGTTGCGTAATGTAACCAGGCATGATGCACATACCTTTCTCATTAAAACTCACCCAATGTGTCCCTATCAATGGATTCCCTAACCGTAAGTCAATAAAGAAGGCAGAAAAATCTCTAAGTTTTAACGCATCTCTAGCAACCTGTGCTGTGCCTTGCAAACCAATCAGGCCTTTGAAGAATACAGATGCCAGATTTCTTCTTCCCAAAGAGTTTAAACACATGTCTTCTACCTACAATGTTCCCCCTTTACAAATTCACATTCTTCCGCATCTCTAATTTCCTACCCCCAACTCAAAGTTCACCTTTGAGCAGAACTAAAGTAAAAATAATCCAAGCCTTATGTTTTCTGCTCAACGCTTCTCAAAACATCAAATTTTCTATTCTGCAAAAAGCATTAAACAAGTGATAAGATGGTTAAAATATATATTACTACAGGGTTATTTTCCTGAAAACAAACACTGCCTTCTCCTACATAAAAACAATCTTTCTCAAGCTCCCAATGCCATCTATACCCCCTATTGAGCCTTTATACAGACACAGCAAATTAATCATGACCAAAATAAGATTTCCCATCACTTCCACTAAACTGGCATCTTCTCCTCTTGCATTCCCTATTTCAAAGAGGGGCATCTTATCCACCTAGGCATTCGGTCTCTCATTTAGGATTAGGTTCATCAGCATATGACAGAAAACCTGAAAAAGAAGTTTAAGCAACATAGGAGTTTATGTCATTTCATATAAAAGAAGTCTAGAAGTAGGAGTTCAGAACTAATGCCAGAGCTATAGGCTCAGGATCCAGCTTCTTCAGGTTCGCCACTCTGTTATCTACTAGGTTTGGGCCTCCTATTTTAGTATGTCTGTTAGAGCTCCAAAGAACATGTCCATGTTTCAAGTACAAATTGACAGAGGCACAGATTATTGGAGGAGAATTCCTAGAAGGACAATTTCATTTATGTATCACTGGCAAAAACCTAGTCACATAGCCATGCCCAACTGAAAGTGACAATTAACACTGCTAGAGGGAGAGAGATTAGGAGGCAACTGGCACTTTCTACCACAGTCTGCCCATTAGACTAACAAGTGGCAACACCTCGTGCAGAACCATCTGTAACCCAGGAAGACAGGGAACTCCCCAGGAATAAAGCCACAGGTGTGGGGTTGTGAGAGAGAGAGCCGTACAGAGTCTTTTGCGCGTGCAACATACATGTGCCTTCAGTACCTGCGTCTTGCCCAATCCCAGATATACCACTTCTATTTAACGATGGAATGCTGTCCACTAGGCTTGTCTGCATAGATGGCTCACGTAACTGGTACCAAGTACTTGAACATTTGTCCTCTATCAGATGCAACAGCAAGCCTGTGTCCTTTTTCAAAAGTAGAGTATTTGCTTGCCAAAAAGGATATATAGCTTAGCTCCAAAATTGGGGGAGGGGAAATGGAGGAGGGTTCGCCGATTCTTCTGTCAAGGCTTGCAACAAGCTCCATATAGCAACCAAAGGGCAGTTTTATGAAGTACTCCGAAAAGGGGTTGTGACAGTACACTTAAATGTAGTACCTGAAACCAAGCCCAAAGAGACTCACCAGTATTATACTTCCCTTTGGTAGCAGTGAATATAAGATGCAGTAGCTTGTCTTCTACTTCAGAAGAGAGAGCTCAACATATTTCAAAATGCAGTAACCTCAGAAACTTCACCTGAAGTGTCAGATAATTAAAATTTGTATGCACTGCCATTATCTGAGTCTTTACAAAGTATCTAGAGAACCTGCTAGTTCTCTCTCTCAAAGTCCTATCAATTAGCATGATGTCATCACTGGAGGGGGGCCATGCGATACACTTTGAGATGGCAAAATGGGCAAAATCTCTATAGATTGAATTATGGCGCAGAGCTCAAAAGCTGACCTATTCATGCAGGCAAAATGGTGACAGTATACTACATTGTTGGCTATTTCTAATGTTTTCTGCTGTGTGTGTGTGTGTGTGTGTGTGTGTGTGTGTGTGTGTGTGTGTTTACTTTTTAAAGGCATTTGATAGGTCAATAGTTAACCACCAGGTGTCAGGGTATGCTTCTAGTGAAGAGACCACACGTGAAGCATGGCTGTACAAGGTAGATCCACTCTCACCAGCCAAGGAAAGAGGGGATGCTTCTGTTGGCAAGGGAGACTTAATAAAAATTTTAAAATAAGGATCCCTAGAATCATCCAAATACTCTCAGTGTCACCGTTCTAATATTGGACTCATACTCTTTCCCAATCACTGCCCCAGCTTATACTTAAGAGACCTGATTAAGCTGTGGTTTCAACCTATATTGTAGTTCAACAACTTGTTGCATTGGACTGGAAGGCACAAGAAAGTCTCTCTTTTTCTACAGGATGATTCAGGTAGGACCCGGTGACTAAGTTGGGTTACCAATATGTATTTGCCTTACTACGTTTTGTGAGTATATCTAAATATTGAACAGAGGCTACGAAAGTGAAAAACTGAAGAGAGTGACAGAGCTTTGGAAATATATTTAACTTCTTATTCCAGCTATTCCTTAAAAGCATAAGAATATTTTAAGCCGTAACCGGTTTGGCTCAGTGGATAGAGTGTTGGCCTGCGGACTGAAAGATCCCGGGTTCGATTCCGGTCAAGGGCATGTACCTTGGTTGCGGGCACATCCCCAGTAGGGGGTGTGCAGGAAGCAGCAGATCGATGTTTCTAACTCTCTATCCCTCTCCCTTCCTCTCTGTAAAAAATCAATAATATATATATTTTTTAAAAAAGAACATTTTAAAACACAGGTTTTTTTTGTTTTGTTTTTAATATATTTTATTGATTTTTTTACAAAGAGGAAGGGAGAGGGATAGAGAGTTAAAAACATCGATGAGAGAGAAACATCAATCAGCTGTCTCCTGCACACTCCCCACTGGGTATTTGCCCGCAACCAAGGTATACATGCCCTTGGCGGGAATCGAACCCGGGACCCCTGAGTCCGCAGGCCGATGCTCTATCCACAGAGCCAAACCAGTTAGGGCTAAAAAACAGTTTTGAGGTAGATTGCTCAATTGTTTTCCAGAAAGATTGAGTCAGTTTATACTCCCATTTCCTTCAGGGGGATTTTATTTACAGAAAAAAATTATTTAATAAAAGTATGGCTTAAGCAACAAAAGAGGAAACTGCATAGCTTCACAAAGGTGAGGATACTAAAGGACTGGATCGGGAAGATCAGACCATATACTTAATTCCAGTCATGTCTCTAAAAAATAACAAATTGCTACCTGTCTTTGGCTTTTATTATGTCCTAAGACTACTTAAAACTAGGAATCGGAGTTCTGAAAATCCAATGTCTTACCTTTTGTATTTGTCTGATTTACTGAGGCTGAAAGAGCCCCTTGAGGACATGGTTTAAATACCTCTCAGTATTCTGAGTAGAGAACTCTTTGAAATTGGGAAAAAGTCCTTTCAGCAGAGGTAATTCTTTTATTTCAGCAGACTACTTTACCTAATAGGAGGTGAATAATAATTCACTGAATATTGAGTAGTCAGATTTGTAGGGCTTTCTTTTTAGTGATTTTCCTAATAGACTGAGTTAGGGAAAAGAATTTACTAGTATATACTAGTATTCCTTTGAAAGGCCCAGTCTGTACATTTCCTTTTCCTAGATTCATTGTAACTCTGTGTACTTTATTAATTTACAAGGACCATTACTACCATGATTTGAAGAAAACAATTAACTTGTTTGGAAACTTGACATCTCAAGTTTTCTTCTTCAAGCAAGTATTCGATTGTTCTGGTTTATTTTAATTATAACATTTAGGCCTGGCCAGTGTGGCTCAGTTAGCTGAGTGTCATCCTGTATACCATCCTCGGTCAGGGCACATGCCCCAATTTGCTCCCCCATAGGGGGTGTGCAGGAGGCAGCCGATGGACATTTCCCTCACATCGATGTTTCTCTCCCTTCTTTTCACTCTTTAAAGAAAAAAAAAAAATCAATTACAAATTTAAAATGTAAGATTTAAAATTTTGAAATGGAACTTTCTTGTTTAAAGAAAATAACTACCTTTTGGTCCAATTTTTAAGTGAAAAAAATCTCTTTATAGTTAATGACATCTGCTTGTTGGTAAAAATATGTTCAATTTATTTTTTCCAATTTAAGCTAAGTTAGATGAAAAATTAAGTGTCAGAACAAACTTGGAAAATAATAGTATGAAAATTAATTTGCAATGGAAAGTAGCAGTTGGGACTGGAGGGAATTTTACAAATGCTTTATATAATTGTCCCACGCGGTTATATGGAATTTGAAAAGAATGTTACTTGTTTTTCTTTTGAGACATGTTTTACCAAATAATTTTAGCCTGAGTAAACTAAAATCTACACAGGATTAATTTAACAAAATTCTTTTTTTTAGAGAAAAGAAATTAGAGGGAACACCAGTAAGAATTCATTCAGAGTAGTGAAAAACTGAAGATTTTTTAAAATACAAGTTAACTAAATTACTAAAAACTGTATTGTCCTCCTCTCCTCCCCCAAAGTCCCTTTCATTACTATTTTTCAGATTGTGTGTTTGAGGAATGTGGTTGTAGAAGAATGAAGGATGTTTGAAAATACTACAGCATTTGACAAAGTTATCATAATATGTTTCAAGAGATTATATGATAACTAGAGGCCCGGTGCACAAAAATTTGTGCACTGGGGGGGGGGGGTCCCTCAGCCCGGCCTGTGCCCTCTCACAGTCTGGGACCCCTTGGGAGATAACGACCTGCTGGCTTAGGCCTGCTCCCGGGTGGCAGAGGGCAGGCCCAATCCCTAGGTGCAGCCCCTGGTTGGGCTCAGGGCAGGGCCGATTGGGGAGTTGGGGCACCGCCCCCTGTCATGCACAGAGCAGGGCGGATTGGGAGGTTGCGATGCCACCCTCAGTCACGCTCAGGGTAGGGCCGATTGGGGGGTTGGGGCACCGCCCCCTGTCACACTCAAGGCAGAGTAGATGGGGAGGTTGTGGCGCCACCCCGTCACACACAGAGCAGGGCCCATCAGGGGGTTGGGGAGCTCCCCCCTGTCACTCACAGAGTAGGGCTGATAGGGGAGTTGGCACACCGCCCCCTGTCACACACAGACTAGGGCAGATCAGGGGGTTGGGGCGCCGCCCTCTATCACCCACAGAGCAGGGCCAATCAGGGGGTTGGGGCGCCTTCACCTGTCACGAACAGAGCAGGGTCTATAGGGAGGTTGTGGCCCTGCCCCCTGTCACACACAGAGCCGCAGGGCAATCAGGGGGTTTGGGCGCTGCCCCCTGTCACACTGATCCCAGTGCCGGGAGGCCTCTCAGCTCCGCTGATCCCAGTGCTGGGAGGCATATTACCCTTTTACTATATAGAATAGAGGCCTGGTGCACGGGTGGGGGCCGGCTGGTTTGCCCTGAAGGGTGTCCTGGATCAGGGTGGGGGTCCCCACTGGGGTGCCTGGCCAGCCTGGATGAGGGGATGATGGCTGCTTGCAGCTGGTCACACACCCTTCAGGGTGGGCGTCCCCACTGGGGTGCCTGGCCAGTCTGGGTGAGGGCCTGAGGGCTGTTTTCAGGCTGGGACTGAAGCTCCCAACTGTTCCTTTTTTTCTTTTTTTTTTTATTCTGGGCCAGCTTTAGCTCTGAGGCTCCAGCTCTTAGGCCTCCGCTCCTGAAAGCAGGTATCTGGTTTGTTTCGGTTCTCGAAACTCTGTATCAACTCCAGCTCTGAGATCCCAGCAGGCTGAAAGCTGGTTTCTGGGGTTTTGTTTAGCGTCTATATTTGTTACAATGCTTGAAACTGCAGGCTCAGAGGCCTGCAGCGGCAGGCGGGGAACATTGGAGTCCTCCGTCACTGAAGCAAGCAAGCCTCATGTTAGTTTTAAGCTGCCTGGCTGCCATCTTGGCTGACAGTTAATTTGCATATTGCCCTGATTAGCCAATGGGAAGGGTAGTGGTCGTACTCCAATTACCATGTTTCTCTTTTATTAGTGTAGATAGTCTCTGGCCTTTTTTCAATTGTGTGAAAGATAGGACACATAATTTGTATTAATGGCAACCATTTATCAAATATCATGTGCAAAGCTTTATTTAACTTCACTAATATCTCACAACATATATATAAAGTAGGTTAAGTTATCGAGACTTGGAGACATTAATTTGCTCAAGGTTATACAGCTGAAACTGGTGGTGTCAGTATCTGAATCCTGTGGGGTTTTTTTTTTAGTCTAGGGCTCATATTTTTAAACTGTGCACAAATTCTCTGTTGAAATTGGGGGGACCCCCAGATAAGTACTTTATTTAATTATTCTAGAAATGCTTATTGACTATTATGTGGCAGGCATGACACTACAAGCCAGATAACTAAATACAAGCCAGATATCAAATGCTCTTTTATAGGTTAGGCCAGCAATTTTCTTTCTTTTTCTTCTTTTATTGATTTTAGAGAGAGGGAAAGAAAAACAGAAACATCAATTTTAGAGAGAAAGGTGACCTGTTGCCTCCTGCACACCCCAACAGGAGATGGAACCTGCAATCTGGGTATGTGCCCTGACCAGGAATTAAACTTGTCACCTTTTAGTGTACAGGCTACACTTTGGCCAGCTGAGCCACACTGTGAAGGGCCAGAACAGTAATTTTCAATCTATGTGCCGCAAGAATTTTTGAAAAATGCAATAACCTCTTTTCCTTTATGCTGGGGTCCAACCCCAGCAGGTCCAGGGGTCCCCAAAGGTGTGGACGGAGTCGGTGAAGAAGGAACGACACAGAGGCAGCGTTCAGTTGATCAGCAGCCAAGCCAGGATCTCTCGCCAGGTTCTGGTCAGGATCTCCAGTGAAGTTCTGGTCAGGATCTCCAGCCAGATTCTGTGTCCATGTTCTCTTGCTAGGTTCTCCAGCCAGGTTCTCCAGGTTCTCCAGCCAGGTTCTGTAGCCATGTTCCCTCGCTAGGTTCTCCAGCCAGGTTCTGGCCAGATTCTCCAGCCAGGTTCAGTCACCAGGTTCTAGTCAGGTTCTCTTGCCATGTTCTATCCAGGTTCTGTCTCTAGGTTCTGTGGCCAGTTTCTGTCCAGGATCTTTTGCCATGTTCTCTCCAGCGAAGTTCTTCTGTCTCTAGGTTCTGTGTAGTTCTGTGTCTAGGTTCTGTGTCTAGGTTCTGTGTCCTGTTACATCTGTATTTATACCAGTTGATTCCAATCCTATCAATCTCTATTCCAAAGGTTAGGGCGTTTCTTATCTCCATTCCAGGGAGTAAAGATTATGTAGCTTAAGCATGATTGTTCATAGTTAAAGTGATTAATTACCCGCCTGGCACTTAGTTGAGGGGTTTTATTCCCTCCCTAACTTCAGGGGGAAATCCCTACCTGGGGAAACAACCTTTCTCAGAGAGGTGACCTTGATTAAAACACATAGTGCCAAGAAGGTGAGCAAACATATTAAGAACAGTATGCCATATATGCCAGGTCCCTTGAAACAGCAAGGATGGACCGGCTCCCGGCACCTTTAGATTGTCAAATAAAAAAAATGACAACAGCCAACAGAACAATAGCTATCCAGTGTGAATGAATCAAAATTATACCTTTTCTTTTTGTCATAGTGGCAAAAAAATACATTTTTGATGTGCTGCTGAATTTTAGTAATTAGTTTATGTGTGCCATGAGATGAAAAAGGTTGAAAATCACTGGGTTAGCCTAATAAAAGAACATTTAAGAAAAAGCTGGACTCTTCTGCTTTAAAGGTTTTCAGCCTTTCATAAGTGGAGTGCCAAATGGCTTCCTTTCAGCCATCCAGTCAAGTGTCTGCCAGTGCAAATTTTCCATTCAATATGGCATGTTTTTCTTTATATTTAGAAAATATAGTTACATATCCTCTAACTTAGTCAAGACTTTATATTCTTAAGTACAACTTTGAGGTTTTGTACAAACTCTTCTCTTGAAATGAGGAATCTAAAGCCTAGATATTTAGGTAATTATTCTAGTTTATACATCAGATTAGGAATAAAAGTCTCCTGCTTATTTAAAGTATGCAGTTTTATCCAGTAGAACTTACTTCATTTCTTTTAATATTAGTAATTAACATTTATATAGTTTTAATTAACCATAGTTATTAATATTTTAAGAATACAATAATCGCTGAAACCGGTTTGGTTCAGTGGATAGAGCGTCAGCCTGCAGACTGAAGGGTCCCAGGTTCGATTCCGGTCAAGGGCATGTACCTGGGTTGCGGGCACATCCCCAGTGGGAGATGTGCAGGAGGCAGCTGATCGATGTTTCTCTCTCATCGATGTTTCTAACTCTCTCTCTCTCCCTTCCTCTCTGTAAAAAATCAATAAAATATATTTTTTAAAAAAAAGAATACAATAATCATTACCTTGGTCATTCATACATGGTCTGAGTGCTTTAAACAGGAAGTAAATTGTAGTTTCTTCTAGAGTATGTCATGACAATCCAGATAAAAACAAAACTAAAAAATGTGTTTGAGTATTTGCTATATCTGATATTTCTAGCTTATGGTTTTTCTTTGGGGGATACAAATATAGGATCATTAAAATTACTATAAAATATGAATAATATATGTGCTTCACTTACTTTTGTCCATCCATACACAAATGTTGATTTCTTATGCTGATATTTTTTTAAAAATAAAGAAATGAGGATAACAGAAGATTCTTAAGTATTTTATTTTGGGCCTTTAACAGGTATAGAAAGAAGGTATCTATAAAATGACAGGAGACTATATACGGTTCTATATACCAGTATGTGTATTGTGCATAATTTTTGAAACAGGAAAAAGTAGTAAAACTTCTTTAGGATTAATTAAATGTTTTACTGAACAATAAGAATATGTTGATCTGTTTTAAAGAATGTCATCACTTTTTACATAAGTGTCTTATATGGTCATAAAATTATAAACTGCATATAAGTCTGTGAGGATAAGCTTTATCCTCAGATAAAGATCTGAGACCTCTAGTGCCATAGCTCTTCAGAGAATATTTTGAGAAAGCATCAACCAATTCTGTTTACATAAGTGACTTCATTAGTTAAATTCAGTAGGTATAGGATATTTTGTTAATAATCAAGGACTTAAATAATCATGAGCACTGGGTTAAAAGTTATGGTTTTATTTTCATTTTCAGTTGTATATTCGTGTGTTGTGTATGCACATATATGTGTATATTTATATCTTAGTTGATGACAGGTTAGTTGTCTTTTGGACATTATGGCTTGTAAGAGAATTTATACTTACATACAAAGCATACACAATAGATTACTACAGTTTTATCTGTCCCCACTATCAAGCAGCAGCCCCCCAGAGGCTTACTCTCTATTTTATGACCCGACGACAATCTGTGAAAGGACATAAAATTACCAGTTAGGCTGTAAGGATTAAATGAAATGTTTGTAAAGTGCTTTGAATATATAGAAAGCAATGAATAAATGTTAGCTATTATTATAACTATTAATTTGCATGCACCTTTTTTCTTTCACTCAACATAAGATGGGAATGGAGGCTTTAGATAACTTGTCCAAAGTTTCCCGTCTTATAGTAAAGACCTGTGATTTGATTCCAAGTATTCTAACGCTACCATCTATACTCTTTTGACACCTTAGCTGTACTGCTTTATTTCATTGAAATGAACTAAACTTTCCTCGTTTGAATTTAAGTAAGACTGGTTGCAAGGAAAAAAGAATAACTCAAATTAGTCCAATCAAAAGGGGGTACAATGAAGATCTCATAGAAATCCAAGGGCTTGGTTCACAGGAGCTAAAACTAGCCCCCAATGCAGACACTGTTGCTTATCTCTGTGTGCCTTCTTTGCTCCCCTCCCCCTTTCTTCTTTGGCCAGTTCCTGTGCCCTCTAGTAGCTTCATATTCCTTTGGGATCTGTACTGGCTGTCTACTGCTGCTGTGTGGCTCTTACTGCTTCATTGGTTGTCTCCCATTTCCTGGGATAAATTCTACTGTCCCATCTCACCATTTTGAGGGAGACCACATAAGTGAATGGGTTGTTCGCTGGTACCTATTCGGTCTAGTCATCCTTTCTGAACAGAGGTAGTCACAGGATCCAAAACACAGTCACTGGCCTCAGCATGGCTATGACATTTTCACCTAGAAGTGGGATATGGGTCAGCAAGTATAAGACTTATTGATAACTAACTGACCTAGTTTAGGTGATACTGTCAAAAAAAAATAGTCATGTGAAATTTTTTACTAGATAAATACCTTCTTTGCTTTTTTTCATACTTACCCGAGGATATTTTTCCATTGATTTTTAGAGAGAATGGAAGAGGGAGAGACAGAGAGAAACACCAATGTGTGAGAGCCACCTCAACTGGTTGCCTCCTGCATGACCCCAACCAGGGCTGGGAGCCTGCAACCCAGGGCGTGCTCTTGACGGGAATCAAACCCAGGACCCTTCAGTCCACAGGCTGACGCCCTATCCACTGAGCCAACCCTGCTAGGGCTAGATAAATATTTTCTAAGGTACATTCTACAAAACATTAGTTTCAGGGAATGGCCTATGAAAAGTGGTAACTTTGGCTAAATATACAGTGGGAAACTCTGTTCAATGCATTTATTTGTTGAAGATTCACAGTATGATGGCATATTAAAAATTCTGAAAATTCCTGCAATATGGAACTTTGGTGAGCTCTTTTTAATATAAGATTTCCCACACTACTGGGTCACAAAACTCTTACTGTATGATCGATATCTCACTAAGCAGTGTTTTGGGAAGCATTGCATTAGAAGATGATAGGGGTTTCTTTTCTTTTGGGGGGAATGGTAGGATCAGTGTTATAAAATCTACTGGTAATTCTATTTGACAGTCGTTTACAGTAGAGGATACCTGTTAAAAACACAGGCTTTGGCATTACATAGATAGGATTTTAATTTTAACTCTGTTATTTATTAGATGTGATTTTGGATAAGAACTTGAGCTTTCTGGGCCTGTTTGATAATCTGCGGTATTTCCTGTCAGGTGCTTACCTTAGTGCCTGACATGGTAAATACTTAATAAGTGGTGATCTATAAAATTACCTGTGTTTCTGCTAGAAAATGTTTGGGTACACCAGTTAGGGAAATTATTCTTCTATAATCATTCATCTGAAGTTTTATCTAGTATAATTATGTGTCAGACTTCATTTTAGGATAAATATGGAATAAATATAGGTTCAAAGGAGAATCTCAAATAAAAAAAAAAAATATTGCCCTAGCTGGTTTGGTTCAGTGGATAGAGCATCAGCCTGCGACTGAAGAGTCTAGGGTTCAATTCCAGTCAAGGGCATATGCCCAGGTTGTGGGCTCGATCCCCAGTAGGGGGCATGCAGGAGGCAGCCGATCAATGATTCTCTCTCATCATTGATGTTTCTCTCTCCCTCTCTGAAATCAATAAAAAATATTTTTTAAAAAAAGAAAAAATATCGGTGGGTGAGAGGCTATTAAATTTTCTACACTTAGGAGAAGAAATGATGGGGTTTGGTGTGAGGTGAAGTTACTGTTTGAGAACTGCTGTGCAGGAGTGTGTGTGTGTTGAGGGTAACATATGGTGAGAGAGTATATATGCTCTGAAGAGGGTGGGCCAGATTATGCAGTCTCAATTTTCCTAATGATGTTTTGATTTATAAACCAAATGTATATGACAAACGAAATGCTCTGAGTATGAGCGACAGCCACAGATCATTTCTGGAAAAAAACAGCTGCAAGTATTTGCATCAGTCGTTATGCTTTTTATCATCAGCCCCCTACACTTCGCTACGCTTAACTGGACCAGAAATTGGCATCAGTGATCAGTAGCTTATAAATAACGTGACCCAAGAACTGTCCAGTAGTTTTGTCTTACAAAATGATGAATTAACTCAGGCTGATCCGCTTTCTTAGGGAATTTGAATATGAGATGGCAAAGAAGACAGTAAGCAGAAGCTGCAAGACATGTATTAGAAACCATGTATTAGAGCACTCATGGTGGAGAGCAAACGAAACCACAGCCACCTAAGAGGTAGAGTCAGGAAACTGAATTATGACAGTGATCAATCAAGTTCCTATTGGTGTACCAATTTTATTTTCTTCTGACCAGTGTTCCAGCTCTCAATGAGGCCTCACTGTGGAGACTTTTCTTGTGCTTCCACACTACCCAAATATTCTTGCAGTAAACTCTCATTATGAAGTAACAAATGAATCTGCATGTAGTTTTGGCAATCCACAGTCTTTAAGGAAAGTGCAATAATTACCCGAGTTGGTGTAAATGGCAGTGATTAGTTGGGTGGTAGGAACAGGGACTTTGCTTGTAGCATTTCTGATCAGGGAAGTTGTGTTTCTTTCATTTTTTTGACACAGTTGCCTCAGTTATTGAGGTAAAGAGACCTAGTTTTATGGCTCTGCCCATTAGCTATGCGTGATCTTAGATAACTTTCTTAATTTAGTGTGCCAGAGTTTTCCTCTTTAATTTGAATTAGTCAAACTTTTCTTTTTTGGCCCAGAAAAGAAGCTTTTAGCAAAATTGGCCATTGTTTATAGCACTTAGAAATGGTAAAAGATAGCAATAAATTTGAAAAATGAGAGGAAATAATGAAGTCAATCTAAGTAAACATTAAAATATTGATACAGCTTAACTAGGAAAGTCTAATAGTATTCAGCGTTCTATTTTTGTTTATGAAAAAGGAATGTCTGCAGGGTAATATATCTTCACAGATGTGACATTAACTTATCTACTTTTGCTACCATGTATTTGTTTTTTTCTCTCCTTTATTTATATTTCAAATATTTATAACCATTTCCTCCAAAGAATGTGACAAACAGGTAGATTTGTTTTTCAAACAGTGCTTTCCTAGGCTTTTCATCCAGAGTCAACCTGATAAGGGGATAAAAGACCAGCTACCTTTTTTTTGTTGAAGAAGCTTAACCGATGAATTGTCTTACACTATTGATGAACTAAATTATACTCTGATTTACTAGTACTATAGTAATAACCCCCCTCCTGCCCGCCCCCACCCTCCCTGCCCCAGGCCCTCACCAAGTACTAACTCTTAACCTCTGAGAGTTTCTCTTTTCTGGGATTCCTCTTACTTTTCAGCATCTGTGGTCTCCCTGAACTCTGTCCTCTGGTTCCTCAAGACAGTAAGGTTGTGAGGTTTATATTAGAGTTTTAGGTACCCCCATGGTGCTGACTGGACTGCCCTCAGGCAAGAGTTATGAGAAATAATCTAATTTCCAAGCATTGACTCCCCTTTATTATTTGCCTTCTTTTGGTCACTTTTTAGTGCCTTTAGGTAGTTTTGTTGTTGTTGTTTTATAATTTATAGTTACAGTTATCTATGGAAGATTTGATCTGGTAGGTGTTATGCAGTCATATGAGAAACAGAATTCTCTCTCATTCCTTTTTGTGTGGGGAAATTCCCTTTATGATTATGTTCCCTGCTGTAGATACCCGCTTTTATATACATCATGTGCTAATTACTTAATTGTCATTTTGAATAGTGCCTTTTTAAAATTGCCTGATTCAAAGAGAAAAGTCATAATCCCTGATCTTAAGAAATAATTTAGTGGGGAAGACAATCCGGTAAACAGAAAATAGTAATATAAATAAAAGGAAGCTTGATAGAGGGACAAACAAGATACTATGAAGAGCATAGAAGTAGGTAAGCGATGAGACACAAGAAGATTTTGGGGAGGATGCAATTTCTTTGTTGTATCTGAGAAATACGGGACTTAATAGGAAAAAGAGTGAAGCACACAGTAAATATGTGGGGCTAAGAATGAATAACTCTGTGGGAGAATTACAGGGAGTATTGGTGTGGCCAGAGTTGTAGGATATAGATGAGAATGTGTGAAAATATGAAGCCAGAGAGACTGGACTGGAGCCAGATCATTAAATGCCTTAAATGACATGCACGAGGACTTTGTACTTTATAGATAGTGGGAAGCCACTGACATGTTTTAAGTGTGGGTGTGACATAAATCAAATCTGCATGCTAGAATGATCATTCTGATATTAGTGTACAGAGTGGGGAGCAATGGGAGATATGGATACCAATTAAGGCAAAAAATTATGAAGGCACAGGGAGTGGTGGTAGAGAGGAGGGGATGAATCCAAGTGAGAATTTAGAAATAGAAGAGGTGGGGCTTGGTAACAGATTTGTGATATATGTGGTATTAATAAACAAGGAGAAGTCTAGAATGTCTGGAAGTTATCCTTCCTCTTAAGAGATTATTATAAAGTACAGTGACATCTCTGTAAGGCTCAGAGTTTTTCCCCCTCATAAATATGATCAGGAAGCAGCAGCACATTTTGGCCTCTGATAGAGGCATTACTGTCTATGACTTGTAGCAGTAAGCATTTTATGATTTTTACAGTAGTGATACTTTCAGAGTAATAAATAGAAGAAACTATCTAAAGTTGTCAGTGATCATTTCATTTGCTTTTTATTTTCTTGAGCATGTAATCACAGATTTTACTACCTATTCCCCTCCCCGCCTCGTGTTATATGAAGTAATAACTTTTATCTTTAGCGGGTTGTTTTTGTTTTATTTTTAAAACAAAACAGTAAATAAACAGAAGACTATAAATTAAAAGGTCTCCCTAACCTTGCCCACTCTCATTCCTGCTTCTTAAAGTAAGACCTCTTTTCAATTTGTTTATTTTTGTTTTGTTGGTGGACACATTATAGAGTAATGAATATACTGAACAACTTGGTTTTTCTAAAATATATTTTTATTTATTTCAGAGAGGAAGGGAGAGAAAGAGAGAAATAGAAACATCAATGATGAGAATCAGTGATAGGTTGCCTCCTGCACACCCCCCACTGGGGACCAAGCCTGCAAACCAGCATGTGCCCTTGATGGCATCAAACCCAGAACCCTTCAGTCCTCAGGCTGACGCTCTATCCACTGAGCCAAACCAGCTATGGCTTTATTGAACAACTTTATAGACAGCATCTACTGTTCTCCAATGTGAAAGATGGGGAATTTAGTAAACCCAATAACTAACTTCTCTCTCTATCTCCTATTTGTTTGGTATGTTAATATTGTTAGTCTAAAGCAGCGGTTCTCAACCTGTGGGTCGCGACCCCTTTGGTGATCAAACGACCCTTTCACAGGGGTCACCTAAGACCATTGGAAAACACATATATAATTACATACTGTTTTTGTGATTAATCACTATGCTTTAATTATGTTCAATTTGTTAACAATGAAATTGGGGGTGACCACAACATGAGGAACTGTATTGAAGGGTCAGGGCAATAAGGAAGGTTGAAAACCACTGGTCTAGAGGATACTTTGTTACTTTTAAATATTACTAAACTTTTGTTGAATTATCACATACATGTATAGTGTCTGCTGGTTAGTTACTATGAAAGATAAATTAGTATTCTTTCTACCTATCTTGAGCTCCAGTATTATTTGTTGTGACTTTTTAGAATACTCATTTAGACATTAATTTATTTACAAATTGAAATATTTGCTTTCTCCTAAAATGAATTTTCTCTTTGTTATATCTAAACTTTCTAGTTTTTAATCCTTTAAATGTTTTTATTCTGAACTGATTATTCTTCCACATTCCTTAAGTTGTTTAACTCTAATTGGACACTATGTAATAAAGTTCAGAGAAAGTTCTGATGGGAAAATTACTCGGTTCCATTAGAGGAAACAGGAGAGAAAGATGAAAGAATTATGGTTATGGTCATCAAACAGCTGAAGAGGAGTCATGTTAAAGAAGGTGACATCAACTGGCGAAAATGCTTGGAGATTATTTTGACTAGGTGTAAAGAAAAAAAGTTTTAAAATAATTTAGATTTTACAACAAAAGTGACAATCTCTCAGGCCCCTTTTAGCATCACCCCCTACCCCCTTTCCTATTTAGAATTCCATATCTTTCCACTTCAACTTTGGTCTACTCTACCCTCAGCTTTCTTGTGCTGATTGTTCAGTGCAATAATTTCAGCACTGAATGAGACTGAAAATTCTTTTTTTTCTATGTTTTACAGTTACTAAGTCCTGCTGGAGATTACATGACCATTTGACTTTGCCCCCTTAAAGATGAGAATAAGGTATTATGGAAGTACAGAAAAGGAACACTTAGTCTTGGGACACAAAGTGTCAGGAAACATTTCTAAAAGGAGATGACATTTGAAGTTAATCTTGTAAAGTGTGGAAGAGTTAACCTGACAATGAGGGAAAAGGAGATGGGATTGAAGAGGGAGAGCTTCTGGCCGAAGGGACAATATATTCAAAAGCAGATAGGTGAGTTTGAATGGACCTGACTTGTTTGGGGTGCTGTTAAATAGGTTGTTGAAGCTAGAGTGCTCATAAGGACATGAATCAAAGCTAGGTAAGTTTTAGATTAATAGAAATTTGACCATTATCCTGATTATGGTGAGAAGTCAGTTAACTGGAAGTAACATGCAATACAAATTCTGGCAGCATGATCTGGAGTAGGCAGCAGTAAAGTCAGGGAGAGCAGTAGGAAGCTGTTACAATAGTCCAGTGGTTCTCAACCTTCTGGCCCTTTAAATACAGTTCCTCATGTTGTGACCCAACCATAAAATTATTTTCGTTGCTACTCCATAACTGTAATGTTGCTAATGTTATGAATCGTAATGTAAATATCTGATACGCAGGATGGTCTTAGGCGACCCCTGTGAAAGGGTCGTTCGACTGCCAAAGGGGTCGCGAACCACAGGTTGAGAATCACTACAATGGTCCCTGCAAGAAAGGATGAGGACCCAAAACAAAACTGTTGTAGTGGGCATGGGAGAATGTTGCAGTTCAAAATCATAAGAGGTTCATGCTCATTATTGATACAGGGAATTCTTCTTTATGAAAAAAGGAAGATCACACACAGAGGTTCCTACAAGATGGCATTTACCTAGTTTTCAGTAATGCAGGCTCAGGAAACTACATTATTGATAGGTTAAAACTCAGTTTGTCTCCTGGAGAATACCACTTTTTAAAATGACAATGAGAAACGTAACTTTCAGAATGAGAGTACTTCTTAATAGTCTTCCGGACCATTACCTTCTTTCCCTATAGCAGTGATGGCGAACCTATGACACGCGTGTCAGAGGTGACACGCGAACTCATTTTTTTGGTTGACTTTTCTTTGTTAAATGGCATTTAAATATATAAAATAAATATCAAAAATATAAATCTTTGTTTTACTATGGTTGCAAAGTTCAAAAAATTTCTAGATGTGACATGGCACCAGAGTTAAGGTTTTTCAAAATGCTGACACGCCGAGCTCAAAAGGTTCGCCATCACTGCCCTATAGGCTACTTTGTTTCTGGACATGATTTAGGTTCCACCCTTCAGATACACTTTGATTTGGAACTGAACCACGTGGATATAGAGGTGAACTTGAATTTTGCTGGCATGGATTATGAGAGTAAGAGGATGGTTGGTTCTGAGCTAGCAGTTTGTGGGGTAGCTTCCTAATGTAGTGAGTGGTTTTCTATTTCTAGGAAGCTTCCTTGTTTGCCAGCTTCCTGCAGTGATGGTGACAGCATTCCTGATGTGGCCAAAGCAGAGTGGTTCTGTGGACTAGTTGTTGTTTCTGGGAGCTCTGTCATTCTAGAACCTGCCTCTTCATTTTTCCAGTGATTATATGACTATTTGATACTTGTATTAAATCCTTTTTGCTTAAACTACCTAGACTGGACTATGATCCTGGACCAACATTACAATTGGTACTAAAAGTGTTACAGGTAACAGTTCCTCAAGGAATTGGAAGGGTCACTGGTAATCAGTTCATGGCACCTAGTGGTGAAAGTTACTTGTTTTCCCTTGGAATGAAATACCTATTGAAGCTGCAGTGCACTTGTAAGAGGAGGAATGGTGGTGGTGGGGGGGGGGGGGGGCGGGTGTCAGACCATACCTGGGTTCAGCAACCTCAGTACTTGGGTTCTGGCTAGAAAAGGATTCAGAGCCAAGACCCAGACTGTAAGAGAACATTTATTTGTTAAATCACAGAGGTAGAAGAAGTAATTCCCAGAAGAAATGGGCTTAGAAATGAGTTATGGAGGTAAAAGAAAGGCCCTGGGAGCTTGGGAGTGAGGAAGCTAATGGTAAGGCGCCTGGATCCAGGAGGGGGAGAGGCGTGGGAGGAGAAGGGAAGGGAAGGAAAAGGAGAGGCAGGGGCATGCTCCCAGGAGGGAAAGCACACTGGGTCCTCCTTCCAAGGATTTTAAAGGTGGAGATTTTAGGGGAGGTCCCAAGGGACTATCTTAATAGAATATTCAGTAGTTTTCCAGGTATATCCTTTCAGGGTTGTGGTCTCCACTGATTAATTGGTCGAGTCAGGACAGGGGGTCATTACTCCATGCAGTTGGTCCTGATGTCAGCCAGTGGCCGGTTTATTTTGCTTATCTGGGCCAGGAGCTGAAATACAACTGAGGCATAGATGTTATCTCTAGGGAGGATCCAAACCACATGACCAGCGATATGCTAGGGGAGGAAAAGTCACCTGCTCATGTCTGTCTAACTGCCTACAACAGACTGAGTGGTGATGTGCAGGAAACAAAGTGATATAAAAATTATATGAGGATTGCATGATGTTCAACTCTGCTGCAGAGTTTAAAGGAGCAATTCTTAGCCTGGGGTGATTTTGCCCTCCTAGAGCTATTTAGCAAAGTGTGGAGACATTTTAGTTGTCCTAACTGGGGGAGGAGGATACTACTGATATCTAGTGGGTAGAGACCAGGCATGCTGCAATAGAGAACTGCTTCCTCCCCGCCATAATAGCAAAGAGTTATCTGGACCAAAATGTCAACAGTGCTGAGATTTAGAAACTCTGATTTAAAGGAAATGGCAGGGATAGAGTTTTAAAGTCTTGCTTCAGTTTTAAAATTTGAAGTTATGGATAAGAATTAAAGAGTTTGTGACTGGCTTAAAGGAATCTGTTATATATATTTTTTAAGATTTTTAAAAAATTTATTTTTAGAAAGAGAGGAAAGGAGAGGGAGAGAGAGAGAAACATTGATGTGATAGGCTGCCTCCTACATGCCCCCTAATGAGGATCAAGCCCACAACCTGGGTGTGTGCCCTGGGAATCCAACTGGCAACCTTTCTGTGCACGAGACAATGCCCAACCAACTGAGCCACACCGGCCAGGGCCTTCTTACATTTTTTAATGCCAGGGCTGTCAGAGCAAAAATCAGGTGCACAGTCCAAGCCAACAAGTTGCTGAACTTCAATATAGGCTGAAGCCACAGCTTAATCAGGTCTCTTAAGTATAAGCTGGGGCAGTGATTGGGAAAGAGTATGAGTCCAAAAATTGGAATGGTGACACTGAAGTATTTGGATGACTCTATGAATCATTACCCTATAATTTTTATTAAGTCTCCCTTGCCAACAGAAGCAACCCCCCTTTCATTGGCTGGTGAGAGTGGATCTGCCTTGCTTAAAGGTGTTATGACCTCACCTTGTACAGCCATGCTTCACATGTGGTCTCTTCACTAGAAGCAGACCCTGACACCTGGTGGTAAAGAAAGAAAAGAAAGAAAGGAAAGAAAGGAAAGAAAGGAAAGAAAGGAAAGAAAGGAAAGAAAGGAAAGAAAGAAAGAAAGAAAGAAAGAAAGAAAGAAAGAAAGAAAGAAAGAAAGAAGAAAGAAAAGAAAGAAAGAAGGAAAGAAGGAAAGAAAGAAAGAAAAGAAAGAAAGAAAGAAAGAAAGAAAGAAAGAAAGAAAGAAAGAAAGAAAGAAAAGAAAGAAAGAAAGAAAGAAAGAAAGAAAGAAAGAAAGAGAAAGAAAGAAAGAAAGAAAGAAAGAGAAAGAAGAAAGAAAGAAAGAAAGAAGGAAGGAAGGAAGGAAGGAAGGAAGGAAGGAAGGAAGGAAGGAAGGAAAGAAAGAAAGAAAGAAAGAAAGAAAGAAAGAAAGAAAGAAAGAAAGAAAGAAAGAAAGAAAAGAAAAGAAAAGAAAAGAAAAGAAAAGAAAGAAAGAAAGAAAGAAAGAAAGAAAGAAAGAAAGAAAGAAAGAAAAAGAAAGAAGGAAGAAGGAAAGAAAGAAGGAAAGAAAGAAGGAAGGAAGGAAGGAAGGAAGGAAGGAAGGAAGGAAGGAAGGAAGGAAGGAAGGAAAGAAAGAAAGAGAAAGAAAGAAAGAAAGAGAGAGAGAGAGAGAGAGAGAGAGAGAGAGAGAGAGAGAGGAAGGAAAGGAAAGGAAAGGAAAGAAAGAAAGAGAAAGAAAGAAAGAAAGAGAGAGAGAGAGAGAGAGAGAGAGAGAGAGAGAGAGAGAAAGGAAGGAAAGGAAAGGAAAGGAAAGGAAAGGAAAGGAAAGGAAAGGAAAGGAAAGGAAAGGAAAGGAAAGAAAGAGAAAGAAAGAAAGAAAGAGAGAGAGAGAGAGAGAGAGAGAGAGAGAGAGAGAGAGAGAGAGAGAAAGGAAGGAAAGGAAAGGAAAGGAAAGGAAAGGAAAGGAAAGGAAAGGAAAGGAAAGGAAAGGAAAGGAAAGGAAAGGAAAGGAAAGGAAAGGAAAGGAAGAAAGAAAGAAAGAAAGAAAGAAAGAAAGAAAGAAAGAAAGAAAGAAAGAAAATAAACACACACACACACACACACACACACCAGAAAACATTAGAAATAGCCAACAATGTAGTATTCAGTATTCAATATTCAGACATACACACAAACACAGTAAGGAAAATACACATTGGCAGCCTCAACTTAGTCACAGGGTCCTTCCTGAATCATCCTGTAGAAAAGGAAAGACTTTCTTATACCTTCCAAAAGAAAAGACCTGAAATGGCTCAAATTGGCCCAGCTTAAGGTAAGGGGTGGGAGTAACTAGAAGTGACACTTTCCCTGGGACCACAATGAATAGAATTCATGCTTCCCCTATTACTCAGCCATAAACAAGAATGAAATCTTACCATTTTTGACAACATGGATGGATCTATAGGGTATTATGCTAAGTGAAATAAGTCAGAGAAAAACAAATACCACATGATTTCACTTACATGTGTAATCAAAAGAGTAAAATAAAAGAACAAACAAAATAGAAACAGACTCATAGATACAGAGAACAGACTGATGGTTACCAGAGGGGAGGAAGAATTGGGGGTTGGGGGGGGCTGGGTGAAAAACGTGAAGGGATTAAGAAATACAAATTGGTAATTACAAAACAGTCACAGGATATAAAGTACAGCATAGGGAATATAGTCAATAATATTATAATAACTATGTCCGGTGCCAGGTGGAAATATCAGGGGTACCATTTTGTAAAGTATATGATTGTCTAACCACTATGCTATACATCTGAAACAAATGCACAACAATATTGAATGTAAACTGTAATTGAAAAATAAAATTAAAGTAGATATGCTTCCCAATTAACATATGTTCACTTAAATGTACATATCTGTTGACCCAGCAATTCTACTTCTAGGAATTAAAACTTACACTATTATTATGAGCCAGACACTGTTTAAATAATTTACAGAAATAAACTCATTTAATCTTTAAAATCTACCTCTATGAGGTAGATACTACTATTTATTATTATCCCATTTTCTAGACACAGAAAAATTAACTAACTTGTCTAAGGCCAGAACTACTAAATATTAAACAACCTGTCTAAAGCCAGAACTACTAAAATTAAATAACTTGTCTAAGGCCATGAGTCAAACCCAGATCACCTGGCTCCATCCCATGCTTTTATATATTAAACTTTACTGCCTCTCTCTTTATCTACATGTTCCAAGAAATTAAAGATGAATTCAAAGATTTAGCTAGGAGGATTTATCACTGCACTATTTATAACAGCAAAAATGTAGAAGTAACCAAAATGTCTAATCATAAGAGATTAATTGGTAACATTATATGTATATTAAACTATGTTAAGACCGGAGAAACCAAGATGGTGGCACAGGTAAACACCAGAAATTGCTGCCTCGCACAACCACTTCAAAAATACAACTAAAAGACAAAACGGACATCAACCAGAACCACAGGAAGGCTGGCTGAGTGGAAATTCTACAACTAGAAGGAAAGAGAAAAGCACACTGAGACTCAGAGGAGGTGTGGAAGTAAAGTGCAGAGGTACAGAGGCCAACGTGAAAAGGGCTGGCAACTGAGGACACAGTTGTCTTTTTCAATTGGGAGGGAGACACAAGCTACTGATGGCCCTGACTCCAGTTCCGGGCAAGTCTCTGGGGACCCAGACTCATACGGGGAGAAACTGGACTGTCTGGCAGCAGGCAGAAATCGGAACTCGAGGGCGGCTTTCTCTCAGAGGTGCTTGCAGCGATGACCCTGGGCCACTGAGACCCGGGACCTCTTAGGGCAAGGCTGAGGATCAGCCATAGCTGCTTGCTCTGCCCTGTTATTCCCTGAGACCTCGCCCCACCCAAGCTGTGCTAAGAGGCTTTTGCATATGAAAGGCCTGGCCCTTTGCAATCTGAAAATTACCTAACAAACTGCAATTGGGTCAAGAGACCCAGAACTTCCAAGAGAAGGCCCAAGGCCCCACAGCAGCTTGCATTGCTTCACAGCTGGGCCTCATCTGGGCACCTCCAAACCCCAAACAAAGAAGAGGAACCTGCAGATCTCTCCATAGCTCCTGCTGGGTAGCCTCAGGCAGAAGCTAAATTAGCACCTCCTTAGAGATCCAAGAGCCAGTGTACCCAGTGGTCAGAGTGGGACTATCCAGATTACAACTCCTCAGATCCATAAGGGACACACTCAGGGGGCAGACTCAGTGAGCACCAAAGCCCCACTGAAGCAAGTCTTGCCCCAGAAGGGTGTCTCCAGCACAGAAGTTCTCCCACCATAGACACAGCTGATTCTCACAGCCAATTGGCCTGGAGGTCAATTCCTCCCAGTGATACCAACTACAATCAAGGCTTAACTACAACAAGACTGTGCACACAGCCCACTAAGGGGTGCACCAAAAGTGTCCACCTCAGGTAATTGGGGAGGCTGAGCCACTGGGCCCTATAGGACACCTAGCACAAAAAGCCACTCCATCAACACAGGAAAGCATAAAAAATGCATAGACAAAGAAACAGGTCACAAATGACAGAAATGGAGGAAAGCAACTACTGGATATAGAGTTCAAAACCACACTTACAAGGTTTTTCAGGAATTTTCTAGAAACCGCTGATAAATTTAGTGAGACCCTCAAGAAATCTAATGAGACCCTCGAGGATCTGAACAAGGACCAACTAGAAATTAAGCATACACTGACTGAAATAAAGAATATTAAACAGAGTTCCAACAGCAGACAAGAGGATCCCAAGAATCAAGTCACAGATTTGAAATACAAAGAAGCAAAAATCACCCAACCGGAAAAACAAAAAGAAAAAAGAATCCAAAAATATGAAGATAGTGTAAGGAGCCTCTAGGACGACTTCAAGCATACCAACATCCGAATTATGGGGGAGCCAGAAGAAAGAAAGATATTGAAAACTTATTTGAAGAAATAATGACAGAAAACTTCCCCTACCTGGTGAAAGAAATAGACCTACAGGTCCAGGAAGCACAGAGAACCCCAGACAAAAGGAATCCAAAGAGGACCACACCAAGGCACATCATAATTAAAATGCCAAGGGCAAAAGACAAAGAGAGAATCTTAAAAGCAGCAAGAGAAAGAAACCCAGTTACCTACAAGGGAGTACCCATACGACTGTCAGCTGATTTCTCAACAGAAACTATGCAGGCCAGAAGGGAGTGGCAAGAAATATTCAAAGTGATGAATAGCAAGAACCTACAACCAAGATTATTTTACCCAGCAAAGTTATCATTCAGAATAGAAGGTCAGATAAAGAGCTTCACAGATAAGAAAAAGCTAAAGGAGTTCATCCACCACCAAACCAGTATTATAGGAAATGCTGAAAGGTATCCTTTAAGAAGAGGAAGAAAAAAAAAAAAGGTAAAGATACAAATTATGAACAACAAATACACATCTATCAACAAGTGAATCTAAAAATCAAGTGAATAAATAATCTGATGAGCAGAATAAATTGGTGAATATAATAGAATCAGGGACATAGAAAGGGAGTGGACTATTCTCAGGGGGGAAAGGGTTGTGGGGGGTGTGGGAAGAGACTGGACAAAAATTGTACACCTATGGATGAGGACGGGGGGGAGGCGGAGGTAAGGGCAGAGGGTGGGGTGGAAACCGGGTGGAGGAGGGCTATGGGGGGAAAAAAGAGGAACAACTGTAATAATCTGAACAATAAAGATTTAATTAAAAAAAAAATTATGTTAAGACCCTTTGTAGCTCTCCTAGCTGGTTTGGCTCAGTGGATAGAGTGTTGGGCTACGGACTGAAGGGTAAAGGATTCTATTCCAGTCAAGGGCACATGTCCGGGTTGCAGGTTCAATCCCCAGTAGAGGACGGGGAGGAGGCAGCCAATCAATGATTCTCTGTCATCACTGATGTTTCTCTCTCTCTCTCTCTCTCTCTCTCTCTCTCTCTCTCTCTCTCTCCTTCCCTCCCTCTCTCTGAAATCAATAAAAATATATTAAATCAAAAAACACGGTGGCTAATAAAAATTAGTTATAGATATATATATATATATTTAGAATATAGAAAGTTATCAGTATTACAGTTAAGTTTTTAAAAACACAGACTGCATAAACAAACAAAAACTGAACTTTTTCTGTAAGAAGTAAAATAGAAATGATATATATAGATGCATATGGATGCACACAAAAACCTCTGAAAAGTTATCTGTTAAAATCTCAGCAGTACACAACTTCATACCCACTAAGATGGCTATAAATAAAAAGGACAGATAACAACAAAGGAGTAGCAATTGCAAAGTTAAGGAGAACAACCTTGATTCCTTAGGAGAATGGCAAGTATTTCACTATAGTTGAGACTTACTCATTTGCCAATTATCATTTACTCACAAATTTCCTTAAGTCTTTCAACAATTTCTTTGATAGCCTCAAACCTCATGACATATAAGTACAAATAACTCTTGACAGTATGCTGATTTCACCATACCATTTCTTTAAAATTATCCATTAAAAATAAACAATCCCCACTGAGCCTCTATATAATACTAGAGGCCCGGTGCACAAAATTCATGCATGGGGGAGGGGAGATACCCTCAGCCCAGCCTGCACCCTCTTCTATCCAGGCCCTCTAGGGGGATGTCCTACTGCCTCTCGCAATCCGGGACCGCTGGCTCCTAACCGCTTGCCTGCCTGCCTGATTGCCCCTAACTGCTCCCCTGCTGGCCTGATCACCCCTAACTGCCTCTGCCTCTCCCCGCACCCAGGACCCAAGATTCCCTCCTCCGGCTGGTCGCAGACACCCAGGACTTGGGCTTCCCTCCCTCTGCCACAGGGGACCATGGGCAAGAGGCTTTGCCTGGGCCACAGCCACAGGCACTGGTGCCCAGGACTATAGGGTGGGCGACTTGTCCCTCTCCCAAGCTGCAGCCACAGCCACTGGTACCTGGGACCGTGGGGCAGGCAGCTTGTCCCTCTCCCAGGCTGCAGCCTGGCTGGTCCCCATTCCTCTCTCCCCAGTGTTGAGGGTCTGAGCAGTTGAGGTGTGAGGGTATAACAACCATTTGCATATTAGCTCTTTATTATATAGGATGTTCATAGGAGAAAAGACCAGTTATGCTGTTTTGTTTTGGCTTTTAAATTAGATGCCTTGGTGACTATTATTTGATCATTAGTAGGACAAAAACAGAACCATTATTCAAGAGAGTAAAAAGAAAACAACAGGACAGACAGCCTTCAAAATCACTCCTTCAATTTAACTGTACAAACTAAGTAAGTCCAGGATTTAGATGTTTTGAGGCTTCAACTATTTTGATTTTTAAAACTGCTTCAATTAACATTCATGCCTGCTGAGTAATAAAAATGGTATCATTATTTGTTCAGATCAAAATCAAACAGGAAAGATTACAAAGCATTAATTAAATATATATAAACACATAGTTCTACAAAACTTATTTTTCTTTTAAAAGTTACAAAAACATGATGCTTGTTTAGCTGTGCTTTGATTTGTACATGAATGCTATGACCATGTTTCTGGGCAACAAAGTTTTGTCGATGTTGGGAAAATGGCTGGAAAAACAGTTACAAATACAAAGACGTCCTCTTCCCACACTTCCCTATGTGTATTTCCTTTTCTTGTGTGAATTCTAATATAGCAGACCAGTTGGTACTGTAATTTAAGGCCTGTAGGTAAGGAATGGAATATCCCCTGAAGTGCATTTCTGGTATAATTATCCAGAAAAGGTAGATCCTTGGACAGTAAATTAGAACCCGTAAAGTGGACCTTAGCTAGAATGTTGGTGGTGGTGAGAATGGCACCAGGTGTAGACAGGTGGGGTCAGACAGAACCTGGGTTCAGCAACCTCAGTATTTGAGTTCTGGCTAAGAAAGAATTCAGAGCCAAGACTCAAACTATAAGAGTAAGTTTATATAGAAATCACAGAGGTGGAAGAAGTGAGTGATAGAAGAAATGGGCTCAGGAAACAAGTTACAGAGACAAAAGAAGGGCCCTTGGAGCTTAGGAGAAAGGAAGGTAATGGAAACACAAGAAGAAAGGGAGGGGAAAGGCAAAAGTGTGCTCCCAGAAGGGAGAGCACACTGGGTCCTCCTGAGTCCTCCTGAATTCTCTGTCCTAAAGCTTTTAAGGGTGGAGATCTCAGAGGAGATCCCAAGATAGGATCTCAATAGAATATTCATCAGCTTTTCAGGTGGGTCCTTTCAGTGGTCTCCACTGATCAGTTGGCTCCAGGGCTGGGGTCATTAGTCAGTGCAGCTGATCCTGAGGTCAGCCACAGGGTTGCTTGTCTGGTTTTGCTGCTTTTCTGGGCCTGGAGCTAGAAGTTATCTCTAGGGAGGAAAGGTCAGGGGGTCTAAGCTGCATGACCAGTGATGTTGTTGCAAATGGTAAGATTTCATTCTTTTTTATGGCAGGTGTTCCAGGTAAAGTGTTACCCTGGGGAAGGGAGGGAAGTCCTTGTTTTCCCAGTTTGGGCCTTTGCTAGGCACCTGGAGCACTTCGCCCTGATAACCTTTTGTACCTGGCCAATGGTCTTTGCTCTGCTCATATCTAATTGCCAACCACTGATAGATCTGACAGGTATGGACTGTCTGTGTGGCCCCCATCTAAGGCCTAGACTTAAGGAGCCATGTTGAAAGGAAAGATAACCTCCATTATATGATGGCAGACCAGAAATGAGATAGGACAATACCCCTGTATGAGACCACAGGCAGAAAAGGAGTAAACTCTCTTTAGACCTCACTATTTCTGCAATTTAATCGAAACATGCCTTATTAAGCACTAATTGGCCAGATAACTCTGCAATATAAAAAATTAAATTTTTTAAAAATATATATTTTTATTGATTTCAGAGAGGAAGGGAGAGAGAGATAGATACATCAGTGATGACAGAGAATCACTGATCAGCTGCCTTCTGCACGCCTCCTACTGGGGATCAAGCCCGCAACTGGGGCATGTACCCTTGACTGGAATTGAACCTGGGACCCTTCAGTCCACAGGCCCACGCTCTAGCCACTGAGCCAAACCGGTTAGGGCTCAAGTCTTTTTATACTAAAGAGAAAGCATTCAAAGTTTCCCAATCAGATACTTTATTTTTAAAGATTTTTTTATTGATTTTTAGAAAGAGAGGAAGAGAGAGACATTGATGTGAAAGAGCAAAACATTGATCTGCAGCCTCCTTCATGCCCTTACTGGGATCGAGCCTACAACTCAGGCATGTGCCCTGCCCAGGAATCCAACTAGCAACCTTTCAGTGCATGGGACAACGTCCAATCGAGCCACACCAGTCAGGGCTCCAACCAGATAGTCTTACCTCTCAATATTAGATGATTCAAACAAATGGTCTTAATCTGGTGCCTCCACTTCCTTTTTCCTGCTTAAAGTTTTGCAACTTGATTTAACAACACAACATTCCGCTGAAACAATGCTGGAGTAAAATTATCCTTGATATAAATTCTGAAAAGACAGCATGCTGTACTGAAATACAGACATGAAGAAATTTCTCGTCCAGGACTTGCCAATTAACAGCTGTGTAACCACTCACAAGTAACAATGGGGGGTAAGGGGATAAAGAGGTGTACTGGCTCCTTATCCATAAAATGGATTAAATTAGATGACTACTACAATTAACTTTCAACTCTAAAATTTTATGAAATGCAAAGATCTTCATTAACTCCATCATTCATTGATCTCTATCTGCCACACCTGACACTGAGTAATATCCTCTCACTTTTTCTAACTTTCGATTTCTGAAACAGAAAATTCTAATTTATAGTGGTTATGTCTTTTCATGTAAACATATAAAGTTAGCCTTTCATGTAAAAAATAATAATAATCTGGAAGGCAATTATGACAATCCCTCTATAAGTCATTAGGGACCCAGGTTCTCTCTAAGGTGTGGGCCCCTAGCTATATGGTCCAAATTGGCTGTTGGAGCTCCAGTCTTTCTATCAGGATGCTAGTCTCAGGAGGGAGAAAAGTTAGGAAGGCATACCCTCATCCTTAGTAATATTTTTGGGATACTGTGCTCATCATTTCCGCTTACATCCAACTGGCCAGAATTTATTCACATGTTTTAATATCTGTTAGGAACCTGAAAACAGTCTCTCTTCTGCATGGTCAAATATACAGTCAAAAAATCAGAGGTTCGATCACCATTGAGGAGAACAGCCATTGGCAAAAATTAAATATCTCTCCCAATGCCTTTTTCTATGGTTCCTTTTCTTTTTCATCCTCTTAGCAATAGTGTTCCCCAAAGCTCAGTCCTTGGTCCTCTATTCCTGTCTCTACACCTACTTTCTGAGGGTACTCACACAGTATCATAGCTCCATCTACTCTAATGACTCTCAAATCTTTGTATCCAGCCCCTACCTGTTCCATCTGTTGAAGTCTCCATTCAGATAGTATCTGGAGGTGGGGCCATAATGATGGTATTTGGAAGTGACTAGGTCATGATGACAGTGCCCTCATGAATGGGATCAGTGCCCTTAGAGACCCTAGAGAGCTTTCTTGACCCTTCCACCATGTGACAACATGGTAAAAAGAGGGCCATCTATGAGTCAGGAAGCAGGCCCTCACGAGACCCTGAATCTGCCTGTGCCTTGACCTGGGGCTTCCCAGATTCCAGAGAAATAAATGTTGTTTAAGCCACTCACTCTATGGTAATTTGTTATAGCAGTCCAAATGGACTAAGATATTATTTTTAGTCATCATTATACATGACATCTTCAGAGCTTTTGATACTTACTCATCATTTCCTCTTCTTCAAAATTCTCTACACCTAGGGTTTCCATGATACCACACTACCTCAATTCTCTTGCATTTCCACTTACCACTCCTATTCAGTTTCCTGACAGCTATTGCTCTAGCTACCTCTTAAATATTGAATTTTCTCTGGGTTCAATTCTTAGGGCACTCTTCTTTTCACTTTATACACATTTCCTGAACAATCTCATTTGTTCCTTTATATCTGAAAATCAGCTGGCTATAAGTAATTGCAACTTAAATCTCTAATCTTGACTTCTCGCCTCACCTCCACCCATATACCTAAACACCTCTCTACCTTGATTATAGGCAGGTACCTTTAATTCAACATATCCAAAGCTAAGCTCAGCAGCCTTCCTTCACCCAAATTCATTTCTTCTCTTAAATTCCCTATTTGCATTCACAGCATCATCTCCCACCCAATTACCCAGGCTAGAACTTTTGTTACCCTCAATTATTCCTTCTTTTTTACAGCTCACCTCCACTCATTACTAAATTGGATAATTTTAGTTTTCCAGTTCTAGAATCCATACCTCCCTTTCCATTTCCACTGTAAATCTCCCGAGTTTTCTCACATTTGTCTTTCTCACTCCAGGGCATCGCCATCTGAACCACATTTCTATGTTGTTTCCTGCTTCTCAAGAACCCCTACTTCTCAACAGGCCTCACTGCCTACAGAGGCAAGGCTAACTTTGATAGTCTGATATACAGAACTTTTCTCAATCTTATCCCAACCCACTCCAATATCCGAGCGTACCTAAATTCTCATCTACACTATACTTCTTTACATCCCTGGAACAAGACATTCACACATTTATGTGTTTTTCTCTCTGCCTGTAATCTCCTCTACCCTCCTTTCCACAGGGCAATGTGTACTCATCCTACATAACTTGGTTTAAACACCACCTCTCATAAGAAGTCTTCTTTTTCCCTCAGCAAAGTGGATCCATCTTCTTCTTTATCATTAGTTATTTCAAGGCTGTCTCCATTAATGACTTAGGAACAGAGTCTTACTCTTTACTCATTTATTTTTGTTCTAGCATCAGCACAATGCCTGGAAAGCAATAAATACTTGTCAAAGCAATGAATTCCAAATGGTTCTTGACAGTTGGCAACAAACAGCAACCAAGAAATCCCAACTACTTCAATACAAAATGGGGGAGAAGGAGGAAACCCAGGCTGACTGTAAATTACAATAGTTCAATAATAACCAATTATTTTTAAAAATATTTCAAACTATGGTATTTCAGGTATTGTCCATAAATTTACCTTTTTGTTCATCTCACTGAGATAGTTTAAATAAAACTAATGAAATATCTAAGAAATATTTCAAATGCTTTCTCTACTATACATAAGCAGGTTGATATGAAAATATAAGAACCTCAGATGATTATGATATTTGACTAAGTTAAATACCATCTAGATTGATAGGCTGCAAAAGTAAACAAAAAAGGAAAAAGTAAAGTCTTATCAAGGACTTAACCCATGTGGTCATTATCAATTTTTCTTGGACAAATTTCAGTAAAAGAAAGGGAAAAAAAGATAGCTGGATAAATAACTTAACCTATTAGAAACAAATGATATTTCCTAATTATTGTGCCCCTGTACAAATGCAAAATCAGGAAAATGAAGTCCTGATTTCAAATTATCAAAATTGTCATCCTATGTACCAAAAAGTTGCCAGTTTGATTCCCAGTCAGCGCACATACTGATCGATGTTTCTCTCTCACATCAATGTTTCTCTCTCTCTCTCAATCTCTCTCTTTCCCTTCCTCTCTCTAAGTATGTCCTCAGGTAAGGATTAAAAAAATAAAATTAAACTGTTATAAAAAATCAGTGGTTTTCAAGCTATATTCTCAGCATGAGAATATAATGTTCTCAGCATGAGAGTAGTATAAATACAGTAGTATTATAAGAGCACAAAACTGGAAACAAGTTAAATACACAGAAATATTAAACAAATAATATATTAAAGATAACAGAAGCTGGATTTTTCACTGACAGAAGAATGTTACAAATATGAAAAAGAATAAAAGTAGAATGGGTCCTGGAATGTTGAATTGAAATTGGAGGTATTGGTGTGAACTCATTGCTTTCAATACATAAGCAAAATATATAGGTGTGAATGTGCATGTGAGTGTGTATACATACATATATTTCCCAGCTCCGTCCACTGGGACAGAGTAACAACCCAACAATAACAACCCAACAACAAAAACCACACTGGCACTGAGATCTTAGCTTCTAAATGTCATTCTCTACTAAAAGGATCCAGGGTTTCCTAGAGAAATAAATGGCTGATTCGAGGACTAAGGCAAGGTCAATACAAGATAAGCCCAGAACATACTCCTGTGCCAAAAAGTAAAGACACTCTCAAAGAATGATGGGGCATGTCCTAACAACACAGTAGCCAGCTTGAATGGGCTCTCACTGGCCAGATGGGAAACAATTTGAACCTCCAAAGAAATAGTAACAGAATATTATCCACTAAAAACACAAAAAACCCCCAGCCATACAGATATAATGAAATACCTTAAAAGTTTGATGAGGAACAAGACATTTACATAGTTTCCAAGTAATCCTCACAAAAACTATTTCCTACATATTAACTTTATAGTGGAGAACCCTCGCAGGCATTGCTCTATATCAAGTTATCAAAGTGAAATTGCACACCAACGAACAGGATGCGATATGCATCCCTTCTATGATATTCCTGCCCAAGTACATAACCTGGATGTGTCTAACCATAACAGAACAGATAATCCCAAACTGAGGGATTATCTGTTCTACAAATAACTACAAAATAACTGCCCTGTAAACTTCGTAAGTTCCAAGATTATGAAAGTCAAAAGCTGAAGGCGTTGTGCCAGATTAAAGACTGAAGAAACATAACAAATAAATGCCACACATAATCAAATTGGACCCTTCTGCCAGTAAAGGCACAGTCAGCAAACAAAACTTAACCCTTTGCGGTCGTATTAAATTTGGACATGGGTGTCATACTGGTCGGAATTCATTTCCATTGAAAGAGCAGTGATATATAACATGCAAGATTATGAAGGATAAACAAGATTTATTCATTCTTTTTTGGAACTACGTCACTACTAGTAGAATCACTATAAACGTTATCACTTTCTACGTCAGAGTCAGTATTCAAGGTGCCAAAATAAAACTCTTCATCGTTACTTTCAGATTCACAGTACACTTCTTTCGGTAACTTTCTTTTTGCCATTTTGGAGTATTATTTTGAAATATCTTAACAAGTGAGAATGCCTAATTACAGTTAAACGTAATTTGTAAAGCTTTATTTGAAATTCTGCGAAGTATCTCCGAAGCTTGTCGATTTCTTCACTCTCAAAAGGCGACTGACTCGCCACGGTGTTTTGCATGGCGAGTGTGGAACGACCACGTTTGTTTATATTGAGTTTCGATTTCTCCGATTTGTTGGGGCAATGTTTTGGTTCGTGACAAGGTCACTTAGACACTTAAGAGCTTTCAGAGAAATTATGAACTGATACATGAATGAACAGAGTTAAGATTCGTACGGTTCCTTGCTGTGGTGGCTGAAAGCAGACATACGACCGGAAGGGTAAAAAAGCTTCGGTGGCTGAGAGTAGACAAATGACCGCAAAGGGTTAAACCACTTGGAGAACTGGGTGGAGTACTATATTGGTGTCAATTTCCTGATTTTGATGAGTGTATTGTGACTTTGTAGAAGAATATGCTTGTTTGTAGAAAATACACACTTAAGCATTCTGGGGTGATAGGACATCAACAAGGTCAGCAGCTCCAGGGGGAAAATTCTTTGCACCATACTTGCAAGTTTTCTGCAAGTTTGTGATCGTTCCCAATTTTTTTTTTAAAGTGAGAAAAGAACAATGTCGCTAATGAAATTATGTTAAAAAACCAACTGTGATTCTCCATAATGTTGATCTTCCTAAGAAAGAGACACCAGACTATGCAAAATTACTAGGAAATAATACATACAATTTTGGATCCAGAAGACACTTTAAACATAGCCCAACCCCTTTTCTGAACAGTTGACCTCAATCAAGTCATGAGCAGGTGAAAGGTTAAAGAATATCAAGGGTTCCCACTAACGGTTACTAGGAGAGGAACTGTGAAAGGAACAGTGGACTAAGAGTGGGCGGAACAATGGTATTTTGACGCTACAAATAACTGTAGCCATCAGCAAAACACAGTCTCAACTTTATTTCCCTCTGGAAAATAAAGGAACTGTCTAGTTGACATCTACATAACATTCCTTGCAAATGTGCAACCAGATTTACCCAGAAAGAGTTGTGTTTCCCCAGATCAAGGTATTATTCCAGGATGCTTAGCGATACAGGAGTGCGGTGGGATTCCAACACAACATACAGGTGCATGTACCCTGACTCCTAAGCAGCAGAACTTCATCAATTACGTTAAAATGCCATACGTCTGCCAAACTGTTCCTTACGAATAAAACTTTGAGACGAGTGGAAAGACTCCTAGGATCACCTTCAAGCGATCTACTGAAAAGACAGGGCTCAGAATCACTCTCAAATGACGGGTCACACGTGTCCTGAAGCAGCAGGGCGCGATTCCTAGAAGTGTCCGCAAGCGCAAGGATCCCTCCTCTCCCTTCCCCGGGAGGCCCGCGAGTGCACGGGGCGGGGACCCGCGCGCTCCCCGGGAGCCGGGGGCGAGGAGCACGGGACTGTCAGCACTTCCTCTCGGCGAGGACGGCCCCCCGCGTCACCGGTTACTCACTCAGGACGCAGGGCAGGAGCGGGTCCCGGAGGCACTGGGCGCAGTGGGCGCCCGCCCTCCCAGCCCTGCGGTCCGGGCCCCATCCCGCCCGCGCCCGGGCGCTGCCCTGGGTCCTCGGCCCCGCCCGAGCGAGGATCCCGGCGTGAGGATCGCCCCCGGCCCGCCCCGCCCCGCCCCGGGGCCTGAGGGACGCGGCCTCCGCCCCTCCCCCGCCCTCGTGCCGGTCGCACACGCCCACCGCGAGGCTCCGCGGGGCCGGGAAGGCCGGACGCCGACCCCCCTCCGACGCGGCCCGCCGGGCCCTTCCCGCCTCCCTCCCCGCCGCGCCGCCCGGCCCCGCGCCGCCCACTGGCCCGCAGCCGGGGGGCGGGGGCGCCGCCCACCCCCAGCCTCACCTGGCTTCTCGTGGTCGTAGCCGACGACGATGAAGTAATCGGCCAACCGCGCCATGGCCGCCGCCGCCGCGCCCGAGAAGCGGGTGCCCGTCGCCGCCCTCGCCGCCGCCGCCCACCGTGCCCGGGAGGGCTCAGCATTTTCCCTGCGGCGGCAGCGGCGGCAGCGGCGACACTTCAGCCATGTTTGACACCCGAGGCCCGCTCTGCGCCTGCGCCGCGCCCGCGCCGCGCCGCCCCCTCCCCCACCCGCCGGCCCGGGCCCGGCCGGAGCCCACCCCCACCCTCCGCGGGCGGCCGCTCCCCGGGCGCGGCGAGCGCTCAGCCCCAGGTACGCCCGCCACGTGCGGCCACCGCCGCAGCGCGAGGCGGTTCTCTTTGCAGAACTGGCCGCCCCCGGGTGGCTCGCCCCCGCCTCCCCCTCCTCGATTTTCCCTAGAGCGGGGTGTCCTTCCTTCCGCCCTCTCTGTTCTCTCTGGATTTGGTGAGAGGAGACAGGGATGGTTGCGGGGTCCCCCTAGAAAGTTGGCTGCTTCCCCTCCCCCCAACCCCCAAGACGAGATCCTCCCCCCCTCAGCTGGAAGCGTGGAATTTGCACCGCCAGGGCTTTAGCTGCACGTTTCCTGTTTATGTTGTGTAGATGGGAATTTTAGGAACATGCCACCCAGCAGGCGGGGGAGGGAGAGGCTTTTGCGCAACCGTCCGAGGCGTCTAAGTCCTCGGTGCAGGGTGGGCTGGGGGCGGCCGGCCGGGGCTTCCCCGGGAGGTCCCGGGCGGGGCTGGACTCCGCCGTGGAACGCGGCATCCCCGCCATCCTCCTGACCTGGCCGCGTCCCACCGAGTCCGAGGGAGGAGGCTGGTCTCTCCCCGGGAGCTCCTCCCGCCCGGCCTCCTCCCCTTGCTCCAGTCCCAGCTCCGGTGGCAGGACCAAGTGGTGACTTCCAACTTCCTTGTTAAACACGCAATAAACATGAATGGATGCCTCCCATCATCCAACCTAAGAATTACCTAGGTTACTTCCTTTTTTGTGGCACCTCTTACTGATCAGCTTGAACTTGGCAGGTGAGACACCAGATGTCTTTGTCCTCTGTTTCTATCTCATGACGTTTTAGTGGCAGGGTATGTGACCCGTGGTAGGCTGACGTTTGCGAATCTCCGTAGTTTGCAAATGTGATCATCTTCGTGGTTGCTTATCGCTACTCCTTAAATAATTGAGTATTTAGCCCTTACTACCATTTACATAGAAGATGTCTTAGCAAGGTGTCTGGTAAGTGCTTCACACATTTTTTTAGGAAGTGAATGTCCCGTTTCTCCAACTATCAGGAGGAAGTTGCAATGGCTGACACTCTGAACTGGGCGTCCTCTAGACAGCTGGTGTCTCCAGTCCTGAAAGTTTACTGTAATCGACCGTTTCCTCTTTGTGTGTCACATTGTCTTCATCTGCAGATTGAGAGGGTTGGGCTGCCCTGGAAGAACTTAAACTCCCAGGAAGGAATATTTGAACTCTAGGAGTGTATTTTGCAAATTGCTTGTTGTCACACTGAATCAGCTTTATTGCAGGGGTGGAGGTAACATAACAGATTCATCTTGAGAATAAACAACAACAAAAAGAGCTTCAATCGCTCCTCATGTTAGAATCCTTTCTGTAACTTCCCTGAAAGCTCATCATCCACTTTCAGTAAAGAGTAATGTTACTTCCTTGGGAGGCAACGAGTTCCACTGTTAAACAGACCTTTTGTTAGTTCTTCCATAGTAAATTCTTCCTTGTTAAGTCATAGTTGTCCTGTAACTTCCCCTGATTTTGCTCTCTGGAACTACCCAGAAAAAAACCTAAAAATCCCTATCTATGTATGATAGCCTTTCAGATTTTTAAGGCAGCTATCAAGTTCCTTCCCCATTTTACTTTTTTAGAATTAAGGTGAAATTCACCTATCATAAAATTAACCATTTTAAAGTGTACAGTGCAGAGGTATTTAGTACATTCCCAATGTTGTGTGTAACTATCACCTCTATCTTGTCCCAAAATGTTTCATCACCCAAAAGAAAATCCCACACCCATTAAGCAGTCACTGCCATTTCCCCTTTCTCAAGTCGCTGGTTACCACCAACTTCTCTCTGTGTCTGCATTTACCTATGCAAAGAAAAAAACCACAGCCCTAGTCAGTTTGGCTCAGTGGATAGAGCGTCAGCCAGCAGACTGCAGGGGCCTGGGTTCAATTCTGGTCAAGGGCATATGCCTGGGTTGCTGGCTCAATCCCCAGTAAAGGGCATTGATGTTTTTTTCTCTCTTTTTCCCTCTCCCTTCCTCTCTGAAATCAATAAAAATATTTTTTTAAAGGAAAGAAAAAAAACCACACTCATGCTAAAAGCCCATGATACCAAACCTAGATTTAACCTGATCTAATTGTAGTTTCAACTTCTCCCAGAAACATAATCTTAATGGACCCGTATGGAATTGTCTGATAAGTACCAGTAAGGTAATCTGTCACATGCATCCTCTCCATTGCCCATAGAGAGAAGAGGGAATCTACATGAAAAAACCTTCTTTTACTCTTTCCTCAAAGAAAATATGTCAGGGCCTAAGAATAATCCTTTATGTCAATGGTTCTCAACCTTCCTAATGCCGCGACCCTTTAATACAGTTCCTCATGTTGTGGTGACCCCCAATTTCATTGTTACAAATTGAACATAATTAAAGCATAGTGATTAATCACAAAAACAATATGTAATTATATATGTGTTTTCCGATGGTCTTAGGCGACCCCTGTGAAAGGGTTGTTCGACCCCCAAAGGGGTTGCGACCCACAGGTTGAGAACTGCTGCTTTATTTTCTTTTGTTAATAGCTCTCTTGCCTCAGCCTCTTCTCTATAAAAACCTACCATTTGTGTAACCCCTCAGAGCACCCTTCTAGTTGCTAACTGGGATGCTGCTGAATTCACGAGTCAATTAAAGCCAATTAGACGTTTAAATTCACTTGGTTGGGTTTTGTTTTTTAACACCTATTATAGATATTCATTACAAATTCCATCATACAATATGTGACTTTTTTTTCTTTCATTTAGTATAATATTTTCAAGCTTCATCCACTTTGTAGCATGTATCTGTACTCCATTCTTTTATGGCTGAATAATGATACTCCATTGTATGTATATGCATATGCAAAGTCCAATTTCTCTATTTTTGTTTTCTGTGCTTTTGGTGTCATATCTAAGAATCCATTGCCAAATCCAAGGTCATTTATTCTTATGTTTTCTTCTAATAGTATCATAGTGTGTGGGTCCAGAATGAGTCACCCCAAGATGTGCCTCTATGGCAGTGATGGCGAACCTATGACACGCGTGTCAGAGGTGACACGCGAACTCATTTTTCTGGTTGATTTTTCTTTGTTAAATGGCATTTAAATATATAAAATAAATATCAAAGATATAAATCTTTGTTTTACTATGCTTGCAAATATCAAAAAATTTCTATATGTGACACGGCACCAGAGTTAAGTTAGGGTTTTTCAAAATGCTGACACGCCGA